>NC_064614.1:522698676-523005659 GCF_023898315.1 Schistocerca nitens
AGTCGGCGTGGCGGCGGCGGCGGCGGCGGAGCTGGCCCGCAGCGCGTATCGCCGCGTCCCTGCCGCCCGCCAGCAGTCGCGGCTCCAGTCAGCCACGGACTCCATGTCACGCCTGAGCAACAGGCGGAAGTATCCTCCTGTTCTAAGCATCTGCATACACACTGCAAACCACTGGACACAACTTGTTACCATCATTGGATATGTTGTGTTCTGTTCCATTCATGTATCGAGCGAAGAAATATGACTATCATATTTTCTTATAATCCTTTCTGAATTCTAATAGCTGCCATTAGTTGTTTTGTAGTCGCTAAGTCCGGATGTCTCATCTAAGCGTGACAGTTATCACAGGATTCAAGATTCAACTATATCTGTTCCGCCTTCTTGTAGCCCCCCTCCCACACACACACACACACACACACACACACACACTGGTCCAAAGACCAGTCAAGTTTTAGCTGCTCTACTGCTTAGTAAGCTCACCGAGCACAAAATTCGTTACCCCTAATACCGTGTGACCTCTCCCGGATTCGGTTAGGAAGTAAGTCCACAAATTTGTGCAGGTACGTCGCATGCAGGTTAAACCACTCGCTGAGGATTTGATCGCGCAATTACACCAAATCGCGGGAATGCTGATGTAGGCGTCTTACTCAGTGTTCCTACATGTCCCACAGATTTTTCGTGAGGTTCAAGTCAGTAGAGACAGGCCAGTCGAGATGTAATACGTTGTGGGGGTGTTCAGAGGACCAGTCACATATTCTTCCAGCCCGGTGAACTTCGCCGTTGTCGTTAGAATGTACCTGTATGAGCAATGGCATCTTGTGAGGTGACTGATTCCAGATGTTCATTGTATGCAGTTCCCATCGCAATGTTCTCTCGCCAACAGGTTGGGATGGACCTTCATTCTCCGGCTGCAGCAATGTCGGTTTGGAAGCGATTTTGATCCGCAAGTCGTGAAACGCATCTCTGGTCCCTCTTAGGATCTTTTTCCGCCAGCAGTTCTGACGTCGTGTTTAAAGGTCACGTGTTTTTTCACTACTGGTAGTAGCCACGTTAAACAGTCAGTCACGAAACACCAATAAATCCAGCAACTTCACACACCATATGGTCATGTGCACGACCAAACCGATTGCCTTTTTTTGCCACTCTGTCACGTCCTTACGTTTACCCATGTTCACCTACAACGTCTGCCTGAAACATAACTGTCTCACTGTTAGCTGCTACATTATGTCTATGTAGAGGCAGTGCGTCCACAGTTGATCACGTAACTTGATCGCTGGAAAGACTTAACGATTCATCTGTGCATGCGCACTTGGGTGACTAACTTGTTGGCCGGTGAGCTTATTAACATGTTGTTTTGACCGTCCTCGATTCAGGGATGGTGATCAAACGCGATAGGTAATTATTTCCGTTATCGCGATTCACTTTTCTATAGACAGCTACACAGTATTCCTCATGTCGTGTGCTGTACTTTTTCAGTATCTTTGCCGCTCCTAATCTTTCCTATGTGGAGGTGAGAAAGAAAGACTATCGGCATGGCCATACAGTACTAAGAGGAAGCGATATTTTCCTTCAGTCTTTATGACCAATTAAAAGTAGTTGTCGTCGTATAACACTAATGGCTCGGAAACCCTAAGTGGTGGGTTCAGCCGCCCAGACCCACGTTGGCCCCTCTGCTTGCGGATGTGTGAGAGTTATATCGAACGTGTATTTGTGGAGTGTAGGTGAGTGTAATGGATGTGTGTATAGTGTAGTGTTGTGTATGTTCTGTATGGCGATGAGAGAAGGGAGGCGGCGAAACCCGGTGCCGGGACACATAGCGTACTCCTCTCGAATAGCACAGACGAGGCCGCCGAACTTAACATCCGACGGACGGATCACCATCAACAGTTTCGCGTGCCCTCACTTCGTGAGACACTGCGGAGAGGTTTGGAACCTAGTCCAGGACATTGGCGCAAAGACTGTTGATCATGGACCTTACGCCACCGCCTCGCCTCTCCTTGCCGGCCAAGTACGCTCAGCGAAAATTTCATCCACCACCAGGACCCGAACCGGCTTACCTCCGAGTAGAGCGCCTCCGCCCATGCCTCAATTAAAAGGAATGTTCTCCGTAGTTGACAACGTCAGTCTAGTAGCGACCCTCACTGTAATGTGTAGAAAGTTTCTCTGACGTTCTCGTGCTCATTCAGAATGCGGAATCAGGCAGCTTTTTCCTGAAACCTCTCTCACTTCTCGATTGCTTCAGCTCGGTAAGCTACACAGCGTTGTTCAGCACTTATCAAATGATTCGACGAGATGCTCGTAAGCTGTTTCCTTCGTGGTTTATTCCAAATGGCACGGAGTCTGACATAGGCCTTTCGCACAACGAGATTTGATTTCGTCGTTCCATGATGAATCGCTGCGCATGTAGTAAACTTTTTTACTGGCAAACGACGTCACCCTGTTCCATCAGCAATAGCGTAACGAAGCAATACTGAAATATAGGCGCACATGAAATATCTCATAAGTTTCTTGTAACATTTTGTTCAATCTTTTTCATGTTGTTTCGTTGCTATGATATGTTCACGGACTACAGTATTTTTTGTTGTTGTGCTGCGAGGATTAGAAGTAATTTCATCAATATGGATACTGGACGTTTAGAGTATCATGAAGATGTTTTTGTGTTTTTTTTTGAAATTTTTTCTCGTTTATTGTTTTTTGCTCTATGTAATTGGAACTAAAAAAATACTGTTTCTTCATACGTTAGAGAACAGAATGCTCTCTACAGTAGTAATTAGAAAAGGTTGCGAAATCAACTGTATAAAAGTTGTGTGACGTATTGGGTGGTGGTTTCAACTAATAGATCTCTTACCCTACAAATGTCGAGTTTAAGCCACGTATGCTTGGTCCTCCGCAGTTTGTAAGTCCTTGTTAAAGGGCATTTTGATGTACACCGTGAGCTGCAGTTAAAAATATTTAACTGCTAGACCAGTATTCGGGCATATAGCAAATCCTGTGACGGTAGTGTCCAAGACGACCAAGAAGTGTGAACGTTTATTGTCTGTCAGCTGTTAGATGTACACACGACAACCGCCGTACCACAGAAATCCACATCAGCTTTAGCGTCATGAAGATTTCGTTCTTGATACACAGGTTATTCGAATGTTTTTATGTGCAGCTCTTGTTTCTTAACGAACTAAACTGAGTACGCATTTGATAATGGCGCTATTTTTTTTCGCCATAATAAACAGATGGGATGCTAGGCACCTCTTTAGCAACTGTCGCTGACAAGGAGAGCTTTGGGTTGCACGATTTTCGACAGCAGCGCTGTTCCGCGCTGCTGCACCAAGTTCCATCTGCAGGTAGCTCCTTTGAATCCGGAAGGTGGCACAAATTTTCGTCGTCTCTGTTTGATAGAACAGGTGGGTAAGCTGTACTGCACGCTGATGTCATGAATTATACACCAGACTTCTTTGCATTGTCTCATTAAGTAAGGTCGTGTGTCACCGTTGGAGATCAGACCATCGGCTGGAGCCTTGATGGTTAGCGACAAACTTACTGCTATCCGAGAGAAGTTCGCTTGCACGGACTTTTAGTCCGTCGCTTCCATTCGTATCCATAATGATCCGTAATAAAACAAGAGGAAGACAACTTAGCGTAATACTAGATTTCACAAGCGCTCATCACTGCTATCTCACTCTCCAAGATGCACGCTGCACTGCGAAAGCAGTGTGAGACTAAGTTACATATGTACTGCTCCACAAGCGCTCGTGAATAGAGTTTAAACGTTCAGCTTTGAACTGACGAAGGTACTACATAAGTAGAGGGTAATAGCGTTAATTGACGTATGTGTTTCCTCGAGGTATTTTTTTACTAAAGCGACGAATGTAGTAGATGTAGCCGCAGTAAAGGGTTTGTAATGCAAACTGTCCGATCCAAGAACCGTGTTTCCTCAAGTATCTTATATCTGGTGTAATATAGTTCGCATTTATGTTTTACGCACAAGTCGTCTACGTTTAGTATTATGAATGTATTATGCCTAGAGCAAGCCATAAATTTGCTCCTGCACGATTTAGAACGGTTAACGTTGCCCAGAGTATTTTCCTCCAGTGCCCGGTAGTTGAGGATTGCGGTGTAGCCACGGTCGAATTTGTGGAGCCGCTTCTTGCGAGGAAGCGCGCGCTACAGGTGTCGTGGGTCAGCTGCGTACACATGGAGCGTCGTTTGGTGCGCTCTGCGCAAGCGCCGGGCCGCTGTGTGCACCTCTATTTGTTACGTAACGTTTAACTGCCTTGTTTTCCTCTGTCTAGCGGCGCCCCCTTTCACGGTCGTATCGTCGATACATTTTCGCCACCTCTACAATCCCTAGCCGACTGTCCCGACGTTACTCAGCCGTTGGTCGGATGACAGGCTTGTTAAAACGGTCACTCCGAAGGCCCCGACTGTCCATTTTCATGCTGTTGGCTAAATGGTTCAAATGGCTCTGAGCACTATGGGACTCAACTGCTGAGGTCATAAGTCCCCTTTTCATGCTGTTCTCTATACCGAATGTTACTGTTTGCGGATTCATTTGGCTCCGTTTATCCCACATATTGTCGAGCTTGCAGTACACGTTAAAGTAGCTCCCGCTAGCTAAGTTATGCAGGTTGGTTGTTTTGGAAGAGACCAAACAGCGAGGTCATCAGTCTCATCGGATTATGGAAGGACGGGGAAGGAAGTCGGCCGTGCCCTTTCAGAGGAACCATCCCGGCATTTGCCTAAAGCGATTTAGGGAAATCACGGAAAACCTAAATCAGGATGGCCGGACGCGGGATTGAACCGTCGTCCTCCCGAATGCGAGTCCAGTGTGCTAACCACTGCGCCACCTCGCTCGGTAAAGTTATGCAGGAATTGAAGAAGTAAGGTAATAGGTCTTGTTTGTTCAACGATGTCACCCGTTTTGTCACAAATATTTATTCCTCAGATGCAGCTCTGGCGTAAAAGATCTTGGGTGAAAAGGACGATCGTTGTCTATAGAGCGTAATATTTCGGAAATAGGCTGTTGCCAGTTTCGTTCGTTCTAGTAGGTGTCATCTCGCTCTGTTGCTCAAATGTTGTTCTCATTAGACACGATAGCCTGGTCGCTCACTCCAGAGTTCTCGAATGGGAAGGAGTAGGAACGATACCCAATAACTTAAAAGTTATTATGTAATGCGGCAAGTTACGTTATATATTGTCAAAGCGAGAAATTAAGATCATAATTAAAAATAATTTAAATCTATGATTAAAGGAGAAACGAAAGTTGATGATGGAAGGTGTTATTAACTGAAGTTTATTTTATTTATTCGACGGTAGTAATAGAAAAAAGACTGCTTATAAGTCTTCCACAATCAGTTCATTTCGGCCTTTATGTCTATTTTCAGCCAGAAGTAACAATGTGCATCTCTAATAAGGAGAATAGATAAAATATCACCGGGTGGAGGCGGTAGTAGCGATAACGAATAAAATGAGAAGCTGTTGCTTGTAAGAGTAGTCCGTATGTATACTGAAGAGGCGAGGCTGTGGACGTTTCATAAATTACGAAAAACAGATATCGTTGTCATTTCTGTTATAATGTAACAGCCGATTTTATAGAGCAGTAACAGAATTGGACTGTGTGGAGCTCACTCAGCTACTTTCGATCTGGAGTCGGGGGATCCAGGAGTAGCCTACAGAAATTACACTACCTTTTCTGTACTGCCAACAGTGAGGGCGGAGAACACTGTCTCTGTCAGCTGTGCCCTGCATCTTGCACAGATTGATTTGCAATTCTGAGAGCAATTGATGTTGCAAGATTTGCAGCAACAGTGGTTTAACTTAATAATTCTTTCTCTCCTTGTTTTTAATGGTAATTACGATGAGTTGAATTTGCTCGAATAAATAATATAGACTTACTGAGCCTGGATTAGGCTCTTCCTCAGATGATACTGCAGATGACAAAAACAGCCACTCTGTTGTTACTTTGTGGAAAGGGAAGAGACTGAACAGCCTCAATTAAAAGCAGCTTAAAAATTACCCCCTGGACGCCAAGTAACTATAAATATTTGAGAATTCATTTGGCCACTTATAAATTCCTGTTCAACCATCAAGGCTAGGTGAAGGAGTTCACTGTTGTATCTGGATGCCTTGCACCAAAAGGAGAACATACAAATTAAAGCTGATTACTGGGCATGCCATGAGCTCGTTATTATTATTATTATTATTGTCGTTGTTGTAGGTGGATGACCAGATGAAGCTGCTGCAGCACAGCTGGTCAGACATGCTGGTGCTGGACCACATGCATCAACGCATGCACAATAACCTGCCAGACGAGACGACGCTGCCCAACGGGCAGAAGTTCGACCTACTCTGCCTCGGCCTGCTGGGTGTGCCTACTCTAGCCGATCACTTCAATGACCTCACTGCCAAGCTGCAGGACCTCAAATTTGACCTCAGCGATTACATTTGTGTCAAGTTCCTGCTGCTCCTCAATCCTGGTAAACAACTTCCTGTTTTTACATTGCTCTTTTCTCTCGATGAATACCTATCATTTACTTTACTATTTGTCAAAAGCATAACATTAATGGAATTTACTTTAAATCACCATGATGAGACATGCTTTCAGTTGTCCCAGAATATTGTATGAGTGAAGAGCCTCACTCCTCCTCACCCATTAAAAATTATCTTTGATACACTGCAGAATGTGAGAAAATATTATTACATCTGTAAAAGCCAGGTTTTCCTTTTTCTGTAAAGTAATTCTGTAGTTCCTTGCCTTTGTTACAACATTCATAATGAATTGGAGAAGATTAAGTGAAGCTGCCAGAGAATAAAGGTGAGTTGCCAGAGAACGGCTGCGGAACTCAGGAGATCCAACTGGACAACTGATTTTTAATGTGATGACTTCCATCAACTGTTTATTAAGACATACTTTTTGTGTAAATAATTTTGTTGGACTTGTACCTTTGCCATGTTGCTCCAGAATTAACGATGCAATCAACCATTAAAATTTTTCGTTATCTTTACTCCTAAAATGATTCAAAATTCCTTTCTAATGAAATTTTATGGGCAGTTAGAATTAATTCTATCATTGTTAGCGTGTTTTGTGTGTCAAAAACTCATACTGAATGCAATTCAGATTCCTTGTTAAATAATGGATCCCACTATAAATGACTGGATAGGTCAGAGGAAGACAGTGCCTACTAAAGAACTGTGGTGTTCAGACTGACCTATGGCTGAACATAGCTTCAATTTTAAAAAGATTTGTGAAGATTAAAGATAAACAATAATTATGATTCATTTCATAACACCAGTTTTTGCAGCCAGATAAGGATAGAGTGCTATGTAAAAAATAGTTCAAGTTTCGCTTTTAATAGTTTCAATTGTTCTGAATGTAAGGCATATTTTGGTAGTTGCATTTATAAAATGATTCGGTAATTGCTCAGAGCAACTGATTTTATTTCGTTCATGTAGACATTTCAGTATTAATTGTGTGCTATAGGGAGGTATAGAATATACTTATTTTCTTAGGTGCTGTGCAACATAATTCTGTCCCACATAACATTTTCTTTGCATGGAAAATGGATTTTTCAAAAATCTATTTCTAAAATACATTGTTACTAATTTTGTAAGTTACTCTATGGCAAGTGTAGGGAAACAGAAATAAATTTTAAGTTTTTTAATCGGTCAGGTTAAATTATCTCAGGTAACAAGATGTAGAGTTAATTGAAACATGAGTTAAAATGTACAACATTGTACTGAATTGCCAAAAAAATCTTGTTTTGCCATGAATATACATAAATATCTAAATGGATAAATGAAATTATTGTGCTTTCCTGAAAAATATTCAAGAGAATGATGCAAAAGCTGAAACTAGTGACATGCAAACTTGCTGTAAATTTAAATGGCTTCTTCATGATTCCGTGGTGGTTATAATTTCTGAACTTAGGCAAAACAAAATCTTTTTCATTACAATCAAAAATACAACACCAATCAATTTATATTGATGTATTTCAGAGATACTTTTACAAATTTTGGAGACAGGTTCCTTATTTCAAAACAAGAAGAAAGTGTGTATAAACATATGTCCAAAAATGGTTCATTTGATAGTTATTAATGAAAGGTTACACTTTACGTGATTGGAGCAATGTTGGACAATTGAGTATGATTGGTGAAGTTTATGGAATAAAGTTTATGGAAAATCTTTAGCAACCCCAGTGATTTTCTTACTCTAGGTAGTACTTTACATTAAAAAATGCAAAATACTCACAGATTTTTATGCATTATTCAATATTTAGGGGCACTATTGCACTAACTGACACGAAAGCCTTCATTCTCTGTATTAGAGACCTTATCATATTGTTTTACTGAATGAAACCTCAGATAGGAAGTTAAGTGTAATGAGACTTTCTTCTTACTGTATGTGTTGTCCTAATATCATGTAAGAAAATGATACTAGCTTCATTGTTGACAAATACAGTGCACTGTGTCTGTTAGGAACAAGTTTAGAAAAAATAATTATTATCTTGGACTGTGAGTGGTCATATGTGATAATGTACTTAAAAAAAATTATGAAATTTCTTTGGTACCGCATAAAAAAAGTTTGTGGCAATTTCTTACATATTCTGTGCTTTGTGCACCTTAGATTCTTAATGCAAACATAGTTCTGGCATTTCTAACTTGTTTGTAATATTTGTACTATTTCTATTCAGATGTACGAGGATTGGCTAACAGGAAACACGTCCAAGAAGGCCACGATCAGGTTCAGCAGGCACTATTGGACTACACGCTCACGTGCTACCCTCAGATACAGGTGAGGATAAAGCAATGCACAATCTCTAAGCAAGCAAAAATATTCACAAAAATGTAGCAAGTATTCTCTGGGATTGGAAATAATGGATTTTTTGTTAAGTTGCTGCAGCTGCTATTATGGTGTGGATGAAGAAAACTCTGATTATCACTTTGCAACACTCACAAAGATCATTCCTAAAGTTGGACAGGAAGCCGTAAAAAAATGCAACAGGATTATTTTATTGAAAGGAACATTTCACTGTGAAGCATATTAAATAAAATAATGGGGTTATTTGAAGCAGAACCTTTAAGAAGGAATTTGAGGCACAAGATGGAGATAAACAATACAGTCAATAATAAGACTAGTATGCTCTGTTTTAAAAGGCAAGAGCTTTGGCTTTAAGCACAAACCAATAAGATCCTTAAGTGTAACATCTAACATTAACTATCTCCACATCAAATTACATCCATAGAACATTGATTGTTTACACACTTAAGAAGATGTTACTGTCTGTGTAGTTATTTCCATTGCAGATTTCAAATTTACATCTTTGAAGAGTTGCATTATTCAATGTCAGTGTGGAGTACAGTGTGGAGCTACAGACTGGCTGACATATTGTGCTGAGCTTAGCAGGATGCAGCTGGAGAGCCATCTAGCTTGTTTGCACTCCTTCAGCATAAGAGCCATCCTCATTTATTCCCTCATGGACCAGATGGTGTAGCAGTCTGCTTAAGCTGCAAGCTCATACCTGTCAAATATTGGAAACCTTCTCTTCAGTACAAATTCATTTATGACAACTTACACAGTGTTAATACTACATTTCAGTGAAATGAAGAGTGAAACTTTCAGGGTGTATATATTATTAATAGCTAAATTACTAATGTTTTTCTCAGAAGGCATTACTCAGTGCTGTATTGTTGTCAGACTGAAACAGAAATGATATTTTAAAATCATAATTAAAAAAGAAAGCTTGAATACTCCTAGCTAATATCAAAATCATTCATTAGAATGTAAATGCACATGTCAGCAAACAGCAATATGTGCAGTCAGATGTTTCCATTTGATAATAGAAACTTAAAATTCATTCTCGAATGTTTTGTTAGGATTCACATTTAAGGAAGACAGTTCGATTTACAATTGAAATGGTGAGTGTAGAAACGGTAGTTATGGTAACAAATTGAGATCTGTTTAAGAGTTTAGTGGTCACCAAGTAATAAATTTTTCATGAGGCAGCAATTCACTCAGAATACACATTTTTCCTACTATTCAAATTAAATGTGATGACCATCACTGTTGCCTGACAACAGACAATGTCTCATTGGAAACTGGAAACATATCCATTATAACCTTCTGTGACATATAATGTGAAATAGATGCAGAAATCAAGGCACCTGAAAACAAATTAATGAACTATAAACATTTATGAATAGCCAAAATGGAAATAGAAGAAGTACTTACCAGGCCCCAACAATTGTTAACTCCAGAACACAAGCCAGTAGAAACTTGATATTCTCATGTAACGATGCTAATGAAGGAGATGTACTGATGAGAAAGAAGAGAATATTCTGATTTATCACAGTGGGTTAGAATGTGAAGACAGGTCTTTTCATTTACTACTCCCTCCCACAATCTCATGTTTATTCTTTTCTGTATCCAGAAGAGAACCTATAATTATGTGAATGTGATATTTATATTAGTAGTTAATTCACATCTGAAATTGTTCTAACACTAGTTCCTGTAATAAGTTAGTAGGAGACATAAAAACTATAACACTTCTGAACAGTAGAACTGTTAACATATGCTGTATTTATAAGGAAAGTGTTTTTTATATATAATATAAAGTTGTGGTAATAAGTAATTTCACATGTGTCATGTTATTACAGGATAAGTTTTCCAAGCTATTGCTAGTGATGCCTGAGATCCATCAGATGGCAAGTCGTGGTGAAGATCACTTGTACCAAAAACACAGAAGTGGTGGTGCTCCAACGCAGACTCTGTTGATGGAAATGTTGCACGCCAAGCGTAAATAGCGTCATCAGTCACCGCTTCAGCGGACAGCAGCTGTGCGACAAATGCCTCATGCTCTCCCAGTGAGTAAACAGGAAATGTACTGCTTTATGATGACAGTTTCACTGCCATCTTGTTCGTAGTAGTTTTGGAAAAATATTTATGAGTTTTGGGGGAGTGGTGATATAACTATCACTATGTTGCAAAAGAACAAATGTATGCAGTAGATCTGAATTCTTGACAACAGAGAGGAGAAAGGTATTCTTAGACATTTAAGTTTTGGTTCTCTTGCCTGCATATACCTGCCAATTAGTGTAAATGATACCATAATTAGTCAGTACACATTTACTTATTTTAACCATGTATCTTGCACAGAATTTTGAGTAACAATCTTCCCACTCTCCCAATTTTATTTTGTACTGGTACATTGATCTTTTTCAGTATTTATTGATTTTGCATGTTGGTTCACTTTTTTCTGCAAACAACAATGGTACCATCATTAAAAATATTGATCATGTGTAAAATATTATATTTAAAAAAAAATCATTTGTCTCCATGTACAATGATGTTTGAATAATTCACTAGATGTTGTCTATATGTACCATTTTTGTATCCCAAAGTTGTTTCCATTAGTTAATCATGAACATTTTGCCACTGTGTTCTCTAAAGCATGCTTTTCATTGGCAAGATATTCATTTTGAGTTTTTTTATTCCTAAAAAAGCTTCCATTCATTACGGGGTCTCTTTCTCGTCTATTCTGTGTCCTGTTGCAAGAGTTTTTATTGGCAGGTCAGACTTGTGCTATAGACAAGAAACTGAAATTTCTCGTTACATCAGACTGTTCCTGCTTTAAGGAAACATTTCTTTATTGCTAATTTACTTTGATAGCTTCAATTTTTTTTCTCTGTTGTGTTTCATTTTACATTCAAACTTTTAGAATGTCAAATTATTCATATTTTTACATGATGATACAATTACTACTAATAATTTATATTCTTTGTTGTTTTTAATAATTTTTCTTTACACAAAATAGGCTTATTTTCTATCTGTTGATCATTGTTTTCATTTCAAAATTACCAGTTTTGGAAATGTTTCCCATCTTCAGATCTGTTAACAGATAAAAATGAATTACAGTTGGGTTCTAATACTGTGCTTGCAATACCAGTATTACTTACTTAATTACTCCTTGGCACTACAGCCCATGTAGGGTCTTGGCCTCCTGGACAATCTCCTCCCACTCTTCTCTGCTGGCTACCTTAGCTCTCCATCTTCCAACTTCCATTCTTCTCAAGTCCTCCTCCACATTGTCTAGCCATCTGGTCCCTGGTCTACTGCTTATTTGGCATCACCTGGTTTTCCTTTGAAACTTTCTTGACTGTGCTGCTCTCCACCATTCTTTCTACATGTCCCAACCAATGTTGTCTATTACTCTTTATTTCTGTCACAGTATCTCATTTGTTGTACAACTCTCTGATCTCCATATTATTTCTGATTTGCCAAAACCCCCTGTCATTCACTGGCCCGAAGATTTTCCTAAGTATCTTCCTTTCCCATCTCTGCAACAACTCCTCATCGTTTTCCGTCATTGTCCAAGCCTCCGAACTGCACATCACCACAGGTCTCTCTACTGTATGATACACTGTCAGCTTGAGATTCCTACTAAGTCTTCTTGCTTTAAATACTTTAATCAGTTCGAAGTAGCTCCTGTTACCAGCTGCAATCCTTGCATGTATTTCTCCTCTCATATCATTATTCTCAGTTACCAGTGATACCAAGATATTTAAAGCTGTCACAGCGTTCAAATTTTTTCCCCTTTCAAAGTGATGCTTCTTTCTCATTCACTATACTTTTCCCTAGATGTTGACATATACTTCTACTGATTGTCAGCCCCATCTTCACTCCATATCTATTTAATTTTTCAAGCTTTTCTTCAAAGTCCTGTTTCCTCCTGGATAACAAATCAATATCATCTGCATATGCAAGAGCTTGTGTCACTCTATTAAACAGTATCCCTCCAGGGTTGCCGCTTTGTGTCTTTTGCATTACCCTTTCCAAGGCTACATTAAGAGGACTAGTGGAGAGCACATGACCCTGTTGCAAACCTTGGTTAACTTCAGATGCCTTTGATAAAGTGCCCTCAACCTTAACTTTACATAGTATTCTTCTCAATCATTTGGACCAGTCTTATTAGTTTGTTGGATGCTCCTACATCTTGCATTGCCTTCCATAGTTGATCCCTTTTGATAATATCATAAGCTTGTTTGAAATCAATGAACAGCTGGTGGAAATTGATGCTATACTCATAACCTTTTTCAAGGGTCTGTCTGATTGTAAAAATCTGATCTGTAGAGGATCAGTTAGTTCTGAAACCACACTGGTAGTCTCATAGATACTCTTCTACATATATACTGAGTCAACTTGCCTTGATTTTTCCTGATACTTTATATACTATCCTGAGCAGTGCCATTCCTCTATAATTTGCACAATCAGCTTTGTCATGTTTCTTACATACAGGGCAGAGTATAGCTGTATTCCACTGTTCTGGCATATTTTCTCTCCACCATATTTCCCATCATATTTTATCATTTTTGCTGTAGTATTGTTTTCTCCCAGAGCTCTATTGTTTTTAAGAGTCTTGATATTAGCTGTAACTTCTTCCAGGGTAGGTTCCTCGACAGTTTCCTGGTACTCTTTTCTGTTTACTTCCTGCTACACCTCATCTACCATGGCAACATCTACTTCTCCTTCATTTTCCGATTCTGTATTTTTGTGATCCCATCTGGGGAGCACCATGTAACTCTCCTTGTATCCTTCTTTCGCATCCAGGTGGCTATAATAATCATGTTATTGCCCATGGCAAAACAATTAGTCTGATACCATTGTCATTAGAAGCTTCATACAGACGATCCTTATCAGCTGCTTTCCTACATGCAATTTCTCTTCCTACTAGAGCATTAAAGACCCCCCATAACCACCTTAATATCATGATTTGCCATCTTTGCTATCTACTGTCCCAGTTGCTCATAGAATATATCTTTTTCCATCAGCTGTGCATCTTCTGTTGGAGCATATGTACGTATGAAGGGTATACTGAAGTCGACTTTCCTTCATATATGCAGATTTTTTCACTGACAGGCTTAAATTTAGATATGGCAGTCTCATGAGCATTATCAACCAGAAAACCTGAGCCTCCATATCCTCTGCCTCCACAGCTGTAGAACAGTGTGTGTGTCCCAGATGCTAATATTCCACTTCCTTTCCATTTCACCTCTTGTATTGCGGCCATCATCACATTATATTTCTTCATTTCCTTTTTCAGATTCCGTAGTCGTCCAGTCTTGTTCAGTGTTCTCACATTCCATGTTGCTAAATACCAAATCATATGCCATTTCCATTGCCAAGGTTGTTTATCTGTTACATCCATCTGGCTTCACTTGTCCTTTGGCTCCATAATGAGCTCTTTTTCCAGGATAGGGTTTTTAACCCCCACGCCCATTCCTCTTCCTTTGTCCAGGCTTGGAATTGGCACTGGGATTTCCATGGTATCTCCCAATGGCAGAGTACAATACAGTATTACAGAGCAAAAGAATTAATCATAAAATACAAAATCTGTATAATGTACCATATCTCATAGTTATAGGGTAACCTGGCTTAATGAAACTATCAGTTCACTGTTATGTGTATTAAAAGGTTAGGTTAGTGTTGTTTTAACGTCTTGTCGACAACGAGGTCATTAGAGACGGAGCGCAAGCTCGGGTTAGGGAAGGATGGGAAAGGAAATCGGCCGTGCCCTTTCAAAGGAACCATCCCGGCATTTGCCTGAAACGATTTAGGGAAATCACGGAAAACCTAAATCAGGATGGCTGGAGACGGGATTGAACCGTCGTCCTCCCGAATGCGAGTCCAGTGTGCTAACCACTGCGCCACCTCGCTCGGTTGTGTATTAAAACCACACTTACATGACAGTGAGCTATAGTTGTGTTAAGACAGGTTGTTATGTCATTTTGTTATGTGGTATGTTGTTACAACTTTTGCATTATAATTGTAGTACATTCCTTTAGATTTATAATGTTGTAATTTATTTGTAATAAATAATTTTACAACTGTAGTGGATTTTATCATTGACGATGAATAACAGTTGTGTAAGTCCCATGAAGGGAAACATGTGTATTTTAGTTTTATTGTTTAGTGGCTCTGAAGATGGATGATGTTGCCCAAAATTGTCAATTTTGAAATAAGAACAATGATAGACAGGCAGAATAAAACCAGTTCTGTGTAAATAAGGACTGTGATTGCTCCCTGTGACAAATATGTCCAGTTTTGATAATTTTTCTTTATTTTATATTAGCCTTGAGTAATATTTTACACTGAAAATACAATTTATTTTCATTTATTTAAATGTGTAGTGCATGGATATTATCAACATCTTGGATGAGCACGATTACTATTTCTTCTATAGGGTATCTTTCAGTACTGAACTCCTTTAGCATTTCTCATTGCTGTATCAGTGTAAGAGTTCTTCAGTAGGTACAATAAACTATGGTTTTGTTGTATCACCTATTTGCAGTTTTGGCATATTGGTGTCTTGGTTTCACACTTCCCAAGAGATTAACTGATGTATTAATGTTATTGGTAAATACCTAGCTTCATATCAGTTTAACACTCATCAGACATCTATCATTTTTGTGGTCCTACTTGTTTCAGACATGAAAACACATAATAAGACTTTCAGTTTTACAAAAAGACAAATTAAAACAATTATACTGTGTCTGTTACATTTAATTTCTTATAGGAGATGTTTATGGGTTCACATTCCCATCTTCAAGTGGTTCAGTGGTTTATGTGTCTGTTTATTTTTCTGGATGTAGCTAGTTGTCTGCCTTATATTCCATTTTGCTACAATTTTTTTTCTTTGTCAGTTATCATAATATGGCACTGAACTGATAAGTGGTAAATTATTACAAAACTACTTAAAAGAAGTTCTAACAATAGCCACCGACAGGCCATTATATACACCCTTTTGCATCAGTGAATACCACACATAAACACAAAATAAAAACAGACCAATCTACATTCCATACATACTGATCATGGGAAGCTCAATTTTTCTACACTCATCCAATAATATCAGCATTCATTGTTTAAATAGACTCCAATTTTTTGGTGTAAATCTTTTTAGTAAAATTACAAGTTTCAAAAAGCAATAATTAAGTTTTCATTAAATTTATTTATAATTAGAGAAGTGTAATTCCAGTAATTAATATCCTTGTGCCATATGCAACCCATCTTCTGTTAAACTATTACTTTCTGTTGTGTGTCAGAAGCTATTAAAGGACTCAGAGCTATCAGAATGATGATGACATGCAGTCTTATGTTTATTGGTCTTCTGTTTCAGGAGTCCTAAATGGTCAGAGTGTCCACATTATTCACCCACTGAAGCCGCCAGCTCTGATGAAATCCTGCCGAACTGCCTGCAATTTCCCACTGCCGGTTACCTGTGAAATTATTATACTATATGTTTTAAAACATGTATATTTTCATTTCCATATGAAATCTTTTCAAATTTAGGTATCAGTGACTTGCATTTTCTGCAAGAAAAGCTTAAATTATAAAGTGCGGAACAAACTGTCTGGTGATCAGTGTGAAGTAAATGTGCATGTTGAAAGGCTTGTGGAAATGAATCAGGCAGCAGTAGCATTTTAATGTTGTTGTATTAAGCCGTGTGTTCTGTGAATATATTCAAGACAGTAAATGAGTTCGCAAGGCCAGTAGATTATTGCTTTACAAGAATGGACAAATGTATTGGGGCTTTATGCCAAGTGGATGGACAACAAGTTCCTGCTGTCGATTTTGGTGCACCATTCATGATTTCCGACCACCAGTCATTTTTTGCAATTAACACGTGTTACTGGGCTGCGTGATAATGGCCACAGTGTTGCTGAATGGTGTGCCTGGCTTGAGATGGGCATTATGTTTGTTATTGAATAAAACTGTTATGTTGGTAACAGATCTAAGCAAATCGTAGTGGATATATTTTATGTGTGGTGAATTTATAGTTCAAAGTGCAATAACATAACAATTGTAATGAGAGTCCTTGGTGGAAGATTGAGGGATATGCATCAGCTGAAGGCAAGGCTTTATTCTCTAATTTTATATTTAAAAAAGAAACACAAATTTTTGACAAATAATTATTGTACAATTGTCATAAGCACAGTGAAATCTAGTAGGTCATATTTTAATAGTCTTGTTGACTTTTTTAATAAAGTACATTTGCCTTTAAAAAGTACAAAGTCAGAAACTAAAGAAAATGTCAGACACTGTGTTAAGAAGCTAAGTTGACTCAGGATTTGTAATGTGCTGTAGTTGAGATGCTAACCCTCTGCTGGAGACAAGACCCCAGAGAGACTGACTGCAGGTGGCTTCAGTGTTTGCTGTGAGTGAGGCACTTCACTGTGTGTTGAGTTATTGCATTTTTAGAGATATGTCTTTATTTTTATCAATAAAAACTGATGCTTCTTCATCCTGATTGTGACCACAGTATCCTTGCTCATTACCGTTTTTTTATTTGTGGCATGTTTTATAATTTTTGTGCATTCTGACATTCCAGATAAAAAGCGCACTGCTTTGTTCTGGAAGGGATATGAGGGCATCGTCAACCGTACTGTAGTTTTAGCTGTTGTGACCAGTAGCCAAACTGCTAGCATGGTAAGGGCTTTGGTTCTTGTCATACTGCAGAGTAATTTGATTTTGTAGTAAACCTTGGTCTTTTAGCAGTGCTCAGTTTTTCTTTCATTGCATTCTTGCAAGTTTAGGCCATAAGCTGGATATAACAATGATTTCAACATTCCACTTCACCAGACTTCTTAAATTTTTGGGTTTCTGTATAAGTGCAGCACCTTTGTCACAGTATGCAGCACACATTCGCTGGCAGAGTGCTAGATTTAACTAATGATTCCCAAAACTCTGTTCTGTTTTCATTTATTTAACATTTCTCTGCTCAAGATGAGTTCAGGTGGTGGACTAACTGTGACACTACTTTAGTTTATTATTTGTGTAGCAGTAATTTGTTATTAATTTAAAAGCAAAGAGCAAGGCTGCCGTGGTCAGTGTGTTATGTGTAAGCTCGTTAACATGTGTAAAATACTAGTTGTTATGAAAAGATTATATATATATATATATATAAATATATATTATAAATATTAAACATTGTTACTGTGAACTTATGTGAAGTGCAAGTTTCGTGTTGGTAACACTTGTCTCTGGTATCTCCACAGATACATGCAGTAGTTACCTGGCCCTTCATACCATGCTTGAGATACAGTTTTGCCAACCAATATTTGTTATTATTTCTCCGTTATGTCACTCTTCTATTTCTGCTATTCCAAAAACATATCTTATTCTCAAGAATGACATATTCTTGTGATGTTTTATGATGAGACAACTTATTTGTTTTTTTGACCAGTTGTTGTAGAACCATAATGGTTATCGATTTAATAATTTTCCTGTTTTATTCCTGTACATGAGCAGAGGCCTGTAAATCATTTGTGGCACTGTGTTATCCATTAATTCGTATGTACTACAGTAGAGATTATGATATCACTACTTTAGTATGGCAAACTGTTGTATGTGATCATGTCTCCTTTCATGCACAGAAAAAGAAATTCAGGATATGTTGAACATCAAAATATGTTGCATAGTGTACCATTTTTAAACTACAGGCAAGGATCTAGTCTTTTTATAGGCATCCCTTGCAGTGTCCAGACTTCAGGTACTGCCACAGGGTGTGGCAAGAAAATTGTTGAATGTGTAATTATTTCAAGAACAATTTTATACAGAATTTTATTTGTTATATTGATGGAAAAGTGTATCTGAGAAAATTGTCAGTTGATATTTTACTGTTAACTGCTCTTATGTTTTATGATGATAATAAAAATTTTATATTTTCTCTTTGCAATGTGGCAAATGTTATAAAATTTAAGCCATTGTTATTGATATTGTTATCATGGAATATACAAAGAGATGTTGCTTGTTTTAAAGTGGTAACTCGGAGCATTGCAGTAGTTGATTTTTGATCATTTACGTGAAGGTCCTGTATTAGAGAACAACTAGTAACCTATTTTAATTTAATTTTGTATCACTTTAAGGGAAAGATATTTCCACGTGACTTCCTTTTCTTTATCTGCATATTGTTAAAATAAGATTTTTTTCACCACTTCTGTTTCTGTAACTGATGGAGAAAGTTTTGTTACCTCAGACTTTTGCCCACATTGTTAAGTCACCATGCCTGATGTGTGTGTGTGTACATATATACATATATATATATATAAATGGACCTGTCTGTAATGCTATTGTTTGTACAAAAAAATTATGTGCTGTGTCCGTTGTACGGATGTTATTAACATTTTAATGAGTATTGTTCAAGAACAGATGGTTTGCTTCAAAGAAGATTAATCTCTGTCTCTTAATATAGTTTTATTTTTGTAGACTCTTGGATCATGTTACTAGTTACCATATGAAATTTTAATTTCTTAAGTGATAAACTATAATTTGTACAGAAAGTTATGTATGATGGACTTCATTTTAGGTGATATTTTTGACAGAACTTCTGTTGAATCGAGCCATCTGCTAGACCAATGTTCCCCTACCACAGTGTGTCTGTGAAAGGTAGGCAAACAGGATGTAGAATAAAATCCCTACCATTTTCAGTAAACGTGTCATTTTATTTTTATCTGTTAGTATAATGTACTCCTTATGCCTTAATAATCCCATTGAAGAACATGCTCTTTTTATTTTCCCATAAAAACAATTGTCAAGTTACCAGAACAAGTATTTTGGTTGTTAGGTAAGCTTTTAAAACTTTGTGTGAAGGTCTTAATAATATATATTAAATTAAAACACGACATGCTGAAACTTTCGGAAGAAACTGCAGTTTTTCAACTAAATAAGTGAACTTGCTTTCCAACATATTCTTGAAAATTCAGACATTTGTTATGTCATGGGATAAATCTTTGTATGGTTATTTTACAGTCTTCTGCTACAGAACCACTGAGTAGAATACTGAGTGTTACTTTCAGTTGTTGATGCTGAACCTGTTACAACAGCTGTCATATTTTATCAATAACTGCAAAATGTCAACAAGCCACAGACCACCACACCTAACCTGAAGAGCCTGCCCCCAAGTTTCTTTTGAGTTTGACAATATGCATTGTCATTCACAGTGACTCATCACGGCATAAAGTCAGTAAAGAGAAATAATTTTTGTCCATACTATCATTACCATCAGTTACTGAGACAATTCTTCTGTCTTAAACTAATATGTTAGTCCTCTTCTGATTGATGCTATGAAAAGTTAGTGTTAAGATTGGTTCCTTTATTGATGTAACACCAAAAACATTCTTGACCACACCCTGCACTTATTGTTTCCTCCATTTGCAAATGTGGATTGCAGCCACTGTGCAAATATCTTCATGTGATGATTTGTAATAAATTATTTAATAATGTTGACATATTTACATGATTTTCTTCCTTCAATCTTTCAGTGTGATACACTGATCATTTACCAGGAATTTTCAACCAAATTTAACAGTTCATGAATGAATGGTAACTGATGGGCATCTGATTCATTCGTCATCATCAACTTACTTTCTGGTGAAGTTATAGAAGCTGTCAAACAGTTCATGAACCAATAATGTCATCTATGTGAACTACTTTGATTTAGTGGTGAATATGTACAAGGTATCACATGTCTTGCATTCAGAAATCAGCTGCTCTCACTCTATTTGAAATAACATTTTGACTTTTTGATGAGGAAAAAGAAAGTCAGAACTTCATTGAATCAAGATAATGGCGTAACAAATTCTTAGAGACAGGTGGCCGATATATGACTGAGTCAGATTTCTGCACTAGCTATTGAAGCCATTGGCATTCCACTGCATGCAGATAAGCATTATTTTGCATATGTACCACAAACTTAGCAACTGAGGGAAATGCCATTTCAGAAGAACAGATATACACGTTTTACACTAAATTATAAGGTATCACATAGGAATCCACTTCTCCTATTTTCAGTCATAGAAAACTTACAAGGTGGCAAGAGGTAAGTCAATCGGAATCATACCATGTAGGAAATATGGAAATTTCTCCAGTGGGGGAAATACAGCTCTGGGACAAAATGAATCATATTCAGATCCCTTGAAGTTAGTATACCATAGTTGTTTAAACAGTTACCATTGACAATATTGTGAAGCAACTGAGAAAAATTAGTTGACCATATTCTCTCTCTCTCTCTCTCTCTCCTCTCTCTCTCTCTCTCTCTCTCTCTCTCTCTTCCTTCTTAAATGACACACATTGAAATACTGCAGTTGACTGCATACTCTGTGCCACAACATTTGTGCCAAACAAGCATGCTTTCATATTTGAGATCATCACATAAATGTTATTTCATATTGGCTGGACTAATTAAGAGGTGTGTTTACACTGCAACAGTAATGTAGTCTGAGTAGTATATGGTGATAATACACCTAGTTTCAAGAAGGAAAATAACAGGTTTTAACATCCCATAAACAACACCATTAAAGGCAGAAAACAGTGTTGTATAGGAAAAGATTTGTCAAGGAAATCAGCTGTGGGCTTCTTGATGGAAATATCCCAGTGTTCACTTCAACTGATTTGGAGAAACTGTAGGAAACCTAAATGCCATCTGATATGAATCAGAACTATTTAGTTTAATCTTTAAAAATTTATAATTAGAAGATATGTACCACAAAGATACTACCTATCAGCCGTAAAAGTTATCGAATCATCATAGTAACCATGTAAAAAGAGATATATGGAAACACATAAAAATGCAACATAGGTAAAAAATTATATTTATATGAGCCAAGGTATGACATGTTTGCTGTCTCCTGACCATTAATGTATGTTCATCCACTGATTGCCTTACATTGTGCTTGTCTGTTCTTGGCTTTCTTCTCCCTTTTCCTGTAATTCTGGTCACATATTAGTTTTATGCTGTCAGAAACAAGATGATTGGACGTTATGATTATTTAACTACTACAGAATGGAGAATTATTTTCTGTGGTTGTAACTGAAAAATGCATATGACATTATCTAGTCTGATTAAAGAAAATGACAGGATACACAGGATGTTTCTGTGATAATGATACTAACTTTCAGGTATAATGGAGAAGGGTAAATGTGTCAGTCTGAGATAAGGGAAATGATCAAGTCAAAAGTTATAAGTGAAAATCATTCTGATACCACTGACAGTGGAATACATGTACTGGTGTTGTTGTTGCTAAGATTGTAGGAGAGGCAACTTTCAGAGATGGTAGTCTTAAACAAAAACAAACAAAAAAAAAAACAAAAACAAAAAAAGCCTAGTAAACATGGGCTCTAAAATGCATACCTTAAGAGCTATGAGCATTTGATCGTCTTCAGTCCTATGAAACACATCCCTTCTACTGAGCAAGGCCCATAGCTCTTAAGGTATGCATTTTAGAGCTCATATTTACTGAATATTTTTTTCTTGTTTTGATCCATACTACCACTTCTACAAGTTGCCTACCCTACAGTCTTACCAATAACAATCATGGTACACATATTCTACTGTCAGAGGTATCACAATGATTTTTGCTTATAACTTTTGACTCAGTCATTTCTGGACTAGTGTCCCATACCTTAAATTTATAAATTTACACATCACCCATCACCCCTGCACAGTAATCAAGAAGTCATTTAATTTCATATATCCTGAAGAGAGACTCTTGATTCAAGAACGTAAACTGGTTAAATAGTCTCACTTATGAAAATGATATCAAAGAATCTGTAGTTGTTCTATCTTTTGGCGTAGTTGGGACAGAGAAATAAATGTAAGTAGGAAAGGAAGATGATAAAAAGGGTTGCAGTGCCCAAATATAACTTCTGTCATATGAAACATTGTTGCTTTTCCACTCAAATCACTATCAGTTATTTGCCTAGTTTTGCGTTGAGTGGATCTGTACAACTCCTTGCACCTCATGACTCCTACATGGGTCATACCATTGTGATATTATTAGTATGAAAAGTTGTTCCTCGTAAGTTCCAGTTCCTCTGTTTATCTCATCAGTATAGCAAGCTACATAAAATGTTTTTTGTGGTTACTTTTTAAGGTGCTAAGTCAATTGCCTAATTGGTATGTCCTGTTACACCAGGTGACACACGCTTGCAACATGAGTATTTTCATTACAACACATGTACGTTGTTACACACATTCAGAGATAAACAACATGGTGTGTGATCATAAAGGACAGTGCTGGATGACATGGTTCCTGTGGAAGGAGGGTGTAACATGGCAGATATTCACAGGTGATGGGTGGCAGTGTGTGGAGAGTGCACATCATCAGAAAATGCTTTTTCAACATGACAACTCATCCTCATTCAAGTTGGAAAACCATAGCCGCTATTGCCGAAATAAGGTTTCTATGTACTGCTGCACCCATCATATTCTCCTGACTTGGCTTGGCCCCTTCTGATTACCATCAGTTTAGGGCTATGAAGAAAACTCTGGACAGATATTGTTTTGCAGACTTCCAGGAACTGTGAGGTGCTATCCTGTGGATGTTACAACAGACTCAAGAAAAGTGGTTCGAGGAATAGCCTACAGAAGTTAAAGGGGCCTAGGAGAACAGGGATATGACAGTACCATGAATCCTGTTTCAGCAACAGCAGTTTGTAATGGGTCAAGCATTGTCATGTTGCAAGAACAATTTTCATGATGGTGCACTCTCTCCACAAGCTGCCACCAATCATCTGTGAGTATCCACAGTGTTTACACCCTCTTTCCACAGGAATCATATCATCCAGTGCAGTCCTTGATGAACACACTCCATGTTGTTGGCTTCTGTAATGACAGCAGTTGGGAAATTGGGCTGTACTGTGCAGGCAGGGATTACACTTCCAGTGATCATCCTTCATCTACGGTTTGACCAAAGTACTGTATATTTGGAACTGTAATGATGAGTCAAATGGTGCACCATAAATGATGGGGAAAAAATAAAATGTAATTCAATAAAGAACACCCCTCACATTTATTTTGTTTTGTTTCCAACTTAGTGTCATTGGTTTAACTGCTCAAAACAATTTCATTGGTATTTTTTAAATTGAAAATATTAAATTCTTAATTATCTGGTATCTGTATTTTTCTATTATTTATTCTTATATACAGTATTAGGAAAAGGGTAGACTGCTACTCACTATAAAGATGACTCATTGATTTTCAGACAGATTTTAGCTTTTGGCAAAAGCACTTTTCAAAAAAGAAAACACAAATTCGCACAGCAAGCACACCTTACACACACATCACTGCTATCTCTGGCAAATTGAACCAGAATTCAACTGTCATCAAATAAAGGCAACAATCTGGTGTGAGGTGGGAAAGGCAGAGGGATAGCAGGGTACAGATTAGGGGGGGGGGGGGGAGAAGAATGCTGTGTGGAAGGGTGTGCAGGGACTAGACGGAGGTATGACAAGACTGCCAGGTGCACCATCAGGAGGCTGTGGGGCAGGAAGGTGGAGGAGGAGGGGGAACGGGACACACCAAAGGAGAAGAGCAGGGAAGGAGAAAGACGGGCGTTTGCATTTGCAGAGAGTGGCATGCAGTGAAGGTGAGGGGATATGAATAGGGAGGAGATAATAGGACAGAGAGGGTAGAAACTGTTGGGTTGGAGGATATGAGGACAATAGGTTACCATAGGTTGAGGCTAGGATAATTTCGAGAGTGGAGAATGTGTTGTAAGGATAACTCCCATTTCTGCAGTTTAGAAAAACTGGTAGTGGAGGGGAGGATCCAGATGGCCTGGTTGTTAAGCAGCCACTGAAATCAAGCATGTTATGTTCTGGTGCATTTTGTCACACAGGATGGTCTACTTTGTTCTTGGGGACAGTTTGGTTGTGGCCATTCATCCTGCTGGACAGTTAGTTAGCAGTCGTACCAACATAAAAAGCTGTGATGGGTGGACTGGGCAGGTCTTGTGGTCAGGATTAGCTCCCTGTGGCAAGGGATTGGGACTGGGAGTGGCACAATGAAGGACGGTGATGATATGGAGGTTGGGTGGATGACGGAACACAAATTGAGGGGAGTTGGGAAGGACTTTGGATAGAATGTTCCTCATTTCAAAGCATGGTGATAGATATTCAAAGCTCTGACAAAAGATGTGGTTCAGTTGTTACAATCCAGGATGGTATTGAGTGATGAAGGGGGGGGGGGGGTACTCCTTCGTAGCTGGTTCTTGGGGGTGATGGGAGGTGTTGGGTGTGTGTGGGGAAATGGTTCAGGAGATCTGTTTGCTGACTAGGTGTGGGGGATAATGCCTGACTATGAAGGCATTGGTGAGACCTTCAGCATACTGGCCAAGGGAGTTCTTGTCACTGCAGATGCACCACCCATGGGAAGTTAGGCCCCTTCCAGATTGCTGCTTTCATTCATGTGGCATTTGCATCCTGGCTCGAGCAGTCAAAGATAGCGGTCATGAGTGTGTTAAGTGTTCTTGCTTGTGTGAATGAGTGTGGGCTACCATTTCTGAAGAAGGGCTTGGCCAGAATCTACATCTGCAACCATATTTCCATTGTGGCAGACTGCACCTCAACATGTTGCCTCTATAGTGAGTAGCAATCTATCCTTTTCCAAATGCAGTTGGTATTCCAACCTGGAGTTTCCAGTGTATGATTTATCCTTATCTATAATATGAACTGGATCAAGACTGAATAGCCCCCCCCCCCCCCCCCCCCAATCCCTCCCCTGCACCAGAGGTTTGAGTCCTCCCTTGAGCATGGGTATGTGTGCTGTTCTTAGCATAAGTTAGTTTAAGTAGTGTGTCGGTCTAAGGACAGATGACCTCAGCAGTTTGGTCCCTTAGGAATTCACATACACTTGAACATATTTGAACTGGATCTGCCCCAGTTATGTTCATTTCTTTTCCTCAGTATAGCCTATTTCAGAAAATGTTAAGCTACATTTTATTGCTGGAAATGGCAAGTTAAATTACTACTATTACCATACTGCAAAGATTATTTCTGCCCTTCAAGGATTAAGTAAAGCAACCTGTTCTTGAAGTCCATATTGTCCTATGATGATAGAAATCGCAATGTTATTAGGGCTTGTAATTCACTTCAAGACAAGTGGTCTGATGCATACTTTCCCTATAATCCTGACCATTCAGTTTTTACATTCTTTAGCTTTGTTTTGTACCCAAAAATGTGTTTATTTTCACTTAATTATCTTGATTGCAGTCCTTTTCAGCTCTTCCAAATTTCATTTAGCTGTTACATTTTTTCTTCTATTGTTTGCTAAAAGTATTGATCCTTACCAGTTCCTTTGATACCACCACCACCACCACCACCACCACCATAGAAAACAAAACTTATTTCTCTCATTTCTACATCGGCTCTACATCGGCTGAGTGTGTTTTACATGCCTCTGTCTAGAGTTGGAGATATTTCGCCTAAACTTGGGTATCTGTTTCATAATTTGCCAGTTATCTCTGTTTTAGTTTCAGTGGAGGCCATTACTATTGTTTTATACAGACTTGGCACTGACCACACTCTTCTATTGCATTTTTAAAAGAATATTTCTTTTCATAAGCTCCCTTCACTGCGTCAAAAACTCACAATATTGTCCATGTACAAAATGCTACAAAATCTATATTAAACTGAAAGTGTTGGACCACTGTTAAAGTTTCATTTCCTTTTTTTTAAATGTCATTATATGAATGTGCACTAAAAAGCGCTGGAGACTCAACAACCACATCTAAGTGAGTAATTCTTTTTCTGGTGCTGTCAATCATTTCATACAACAATGGATGTTCTGTGTCAATTTTTTGGTGCTTTTATCAAATAATAATGAAAACCTTTTTTAGTCATGGTTTTCCAAAGCTTTTCGCTGTTGGATTGTCAAATGCCTTTATGGACTCTTGAGTTGTTTTTTAAATTTTCTTTTGGAAGTCATTAATTATCATGGTGACAGTTCAGAGCATCCAATATTCAAGAAATTCACTGGTTGCAAAATAATGATATTAAAGCATTTACTCTCTTATTAGTCTCTTTTTCTTCTTGCAGCATTAGTTCTATACATTTAGCTTTCTAATATTGTCTTCAGCAGAAACTTTTATTTATTTATGTACTATAATGTAAGATTTTGATGGCAATCTGTCACTGCCCCAAGGTAGTGAGTGAATTTATAGCAATTCTCTTATGAATAGTAATTCTAAAACTTAATAAATGTGATGTGTCACTTGGCATTCTGTTGTTGGCATAATGATATGCAGGTTTTAGCTAGTTCTGTTTCATTGTGACTGTTAATTGTGTTGCACGCCCTGCCTTTTTCATGTTGTGTGGCTACCTAGCCTTATGCAGTCATCGATTCCAGGTATGTGGGTATCGGCAATGAGACTTGGGTTGGTTGAGTTGCGAAGCACATGTAGAAGGCATTTACATTATTAAACAGCTAAGAACAAACTGAATCCCCATGCAACACTCTAAAGATATTGTTAAATTCAAAAAATGTCTGACAAAGATAATTACAAACAGAGTTTGTTCACAACAAGCTGACTCTTGGAGAGTGAAGTCTCCATACTGTATGACTATATCTAGGTTTAGCGAAGTATTCAAAAATTATAGATGGTACTTCAAAAATAATTTTAACAGTTTTGTTAAGTCACCTTTCTGTTCAGAATTTCAAAACATTCTCAAACTGATTGCATATGTATTTTACAAACTGACAACTGAAATTAACATAGCACATCTGAAGCAATATGAATATTCTTTTCACCCACGACATGTGATGACACAAAGTAATAAAACTGGTATAATAATAAGTTATTGTCACCAATCACACAGTAGCAGTTTGCAGATATTACAAAAGGTTATGTTGGCTTGAGAGCTCCTTTGTTTCATATTAATGAAATTTTCTAAAAGAAATAATCTGAAAACAATTTAGATAATTCAGATCAAAAACTAACATGATATTTCACTATCTTTGCACTGCAAACTATTATCTGATTCCTGTAGACACTGACTGTTTGGCAACTGCAACTTTTCACTCAAGTATTCCTTATCTTATTAAACATTTTGTGATGCAATTACATGAAGCAACAGAAATGTCATCTTGGTGAATTGACCATCAAAAGTATTTGTGCTCCTGCTTGGAAATACAGTTAATGTTTGAAACTTCCTCAGAGATTGGAAGTGTGCAAGTCTCTTGCTTTGGCTTTTTGTAGCTTAATTGTTTTTAAGGGTCTTACAGATAACAAAATATTGTCTCGTGCTTTATCTCTGTGTGAGCCATATTTCAATTCCATACTTCTAATAGAGTACTGGAAAGTTGTAGCAGAGTGTAAATACTTTCAAATTAAAGGAGACCACTCACACAAAAGCAGAGCACTGAGTTGTCAATAGGTGCGTACAAAAAGAAGGAAAACTTGCCAGCTTTCAGAGTAATGGTTTTTCGAGCTAGAATAAACATAGATGACTAATCCATGTTGATAAAGAACATCCACCTATCCTCCTACACAAACAGCAATTATGAAAGTTATGGAACCTTGTAAAGTGGTCAATAATGTTCTTTCTTCTGGTGACTGTGAATGCTGCTGCTGTGCCAATATTACACCATTATGTTTGTACTCCAATTTTTATGCAATATCTGGAATTTTTTTTATGTACAAAATCCATTCTTTTCTTACCAAACTTGAAAACAAAATTGTTCTGAACTTGTTACATCAGACTAGTATTTTGAATATTGGATCTCCAATACAAGTGAAGACTATAATGCAAGACTATACTGAAGTAATTTTACAAAGTGTCTACTTAACTGTTTTACATGAGACTTTGGGTTGAACTATTTTAGTACTTGTTGGATGTTGCACAGATCATATTGATAGCACCCATTACGATAATGAGTAGTTCATACATGTCTTATGTCATATTGTGTAAAGCAAAACCATTCATTCACATCAACTTTTAATACTAAGAGCACTTACAAAGATATCATGAAATATCATTTAATGCAATAAAAACAGTTATAGGACTCAAAGAATGTGCTCAAATGTTAGTTCCATGTCTCATAGATCATACCCATGATAAATGGTAAGATGTGGTATGTGCCAATTGAACAAAAGCTCCATACACTTATCAAACAAAATTATGTGGCCTGATGTTAGCCATCTGTAGACTGGTAATTGACTACTTATGTGTATTAAGAAAATTTTAGTTAGAAACAGTTTTAATTTCAGGAGTAGACTGTCAAAACAATATTATAGTCACTTTTTGCATTCCTTTATGTGTCAGTTATAGATCTGCTAGAGGGTACTGAAGATCATTTTTCATCTTAGTATTGTATTCAGGAATCCCAGCATTACTCTCAGACTCAAATGGTTCGCTGACAAAAATCTTCTCCGGTGAATAAATGTGTTGTGATACGGTGACAGTGATTGATATGTTCAACTACTTGAACAGACACTTGCAAAATGTATGTGCACTACACATAATTATAGTTACTTTCATTTGGAAAATGGATGTCTTTTTGCCTTAGCAAGGAGTATCCCAAAGTGATATTCCACATAATATTGATAAATGGACATTTGAAAAATATACCCATTTACTAGTTCCCATGACTCTTAAAGTTGACGATTGTTGTAGTGGTTAAAGGAGATGAATCTAAATGTTTTTGTGGGTCTATTTATCTGGACCTGGGGTGGGGCATTTTGATAGCACGGAACTCAAGGAGTTGCATTTCTCAAAATCTGAAGCCCACCTATTTGTGCAGAGTCACTTTGTAACATTCACAAAATCATTAATTAGTTACTCTGTTAATACTTCAGTCAGCTTGACAACATTAACTGTATCATATGCAGAAAGGTACAATTCTTAGTCCCTAGGCAAATAAAATATCAGATAATTGACACAGAGCTTTAGCAGTACTTGATGCAAGTTTGAATCCTGTGGTATGCTCTGAGTAGGTGATGCTGTATCCCTCTATGAATTACTTGAACTGCCTAGTGTATGGTAGCTTGTAATATAAATACAAAATAAACCAGTCATGTACTGAACTCTGTATGACACAAAAATGTAAAGTTTCTGATGCCAATGTTATGATTGTCACAATCAAATACTTTCAGTAAGTCACATTAGACACAGAGGGTGGCATTTTATCATTTAAAAATTAGTTTTTGTAATCAGTGGAGGTATAAATGGAGGAGATTGGCTGTTTTGAAACTCAGATAGTGGTTGTAGGTATCCAATATTGACACCTGAGATCATACTATAGCTTCCAGTATGTCTTGAATAGCTTGTAATGATGTTTTGTACAGGAACTGCTTAATATGACACCATAGGAACAAATACATACAAGCAAATACATGTGATCTTGATGGAGAGCTGACACCAAGACTTTGACAGAGCCAGCATTTAAGAACTGATATGAGGGCTGAATATACTCACATATGTAACACAGTCATTCGATCCATGACAAGAGGTTACTTTAAGATTGGAACTACTACTGCCTACACTCAGTAGGGGTCTGAAATACACTGGCAAGACTCAGACAGGCAATGCAGCTATGGGCTTACCATGGCAGACTCACAGCCTCTCAAGGGCTTTTAACTCATAACTAGATTCAGCTCAATACTCAGCTGTTGAGTAACTCTCGGACCACCTGTTCACAGCTTATAGACTACTCTCTCTGACCCCAGACCCACCCTGTCCAGATCATGAGATGTTCAGAGTTCATATTCCACTGACCTTCTCATGGCATCCGGAATCTTCTCTGGAAAGTTCCTGGTTTATGTCAAGTAGCTGCTGTGGCATCTGCATCTGGACACAGTATCTTATTTCCAAATTAAGGAAACACAAGGTGGCACTTCTGTTAATGGCAGTATTTGAAATACAGATCATCCAAGGGTTTAGTCTGGAACATTCAGTGTATGGCAAAACAACCTGTTGGTGGAAGTGTTATCTCAATGTACGCAAAAGCCACTCATCATCCTCAGCCATAGCTGAGCCTTTGTTTGTTCCTAACTAGTGCTTACCACTATAAATTTAAAAGACATGATTACACTCTGCATATGGTACACATCTCTTCCTATAAAACATTTATAGACACTTACAAGAAAATGCATATTTTCCAAGGTAACAGTTTAATATTATTAAAGTCTCTTATCATACCCAATAAGAGAACAAGATACTTCCTATCACTATGATGATTACATTACATTAATACTTGTTCATAAATCATTAATATAACATTTCATAATGATGTGGAACGTGTCAGTTTAATATAAGTTTTCATGACACAGTTTTTTATTTTTTATTTATTTTTTACAGTTACTACTTCATATCTAAGAATTCATCTATTGAGTAGAAAGAGTTCTCATTCATAAATTCTTTTAATTTGTTTTTAAATGTTGGTTGACTATCTGTCACACTTTTAACGCTATTTGGCAAATGACCAAAAATTTTTGTGGCAGCATAATTCACCCCTTTCTGTGCCAAAGTCTATTATGAACTAGAATAGTCATGATTATCCTTTCTTCTAGTGTTGTAGCTATACACTTCACTGTTATTTTTGAACTGGCATCTGCAACGAACCATACAAATGTTGATTGATTCCTGCTCTCATGCAATATGATCGTCCCCAATTTGTGCAGCTCTGTCAGGGTGGTCAGTATGGAACTAGATAAGCTGCTTTGGGTGGCAACTTAGTCAGACATAGGTTTGGTTTCTGTTGATACTATTGGTAGATGGAAGTTCACAAGGCATGGCCTGCATATCATCAAGAAAGAGAAGGGTAAATTGACCAGGACAATAGCAAAATCTTTAAAGGGGGGGGGGGGGGGAGACACTGAAACTCATGGAAGTACCTCATTTTTAGGCTAAGATCAGTGTGCAATGATGTAACATTGAACAAAATTAAGCTTAATGAGAAGCTCATACAGGCAGGTACTAGAGATGTTAAAATGTCACAAGATTGTCATAAAAGCACAGTGAAAAATAGTGTTAGTATATTGCATCAGAATATCAGGGGATTAAAAAACAAAGTACATGAGCTTCTTGTTTGTATAGAAGATTTAGAAAACAAGAGAGGAAAAGATGTACTATGCCTGTTTGCACATAATATAGTCACAGATATGGAAAAAGGTAAATGTAGGTAGATACAAGCTTTCGGCCATGCAAGTAGAGACGCTATGGACAGAGGGGCAATTGCCATATATGATAAAATTTATTATAGTGTGAAAAAAATTGATTATAGTGTGAAAAATTAGGAAACTAAAAAATTTTGTGTACAGCAATATATAGAAGCATGTGCGAGTGAGCTTAAACTAAATAATGGTACTTTTATAATTGTAGCTGTGTATAGGTCCCCATTGGGAAATTTTCAGCTATTTCTGAAAAACTTGGATTCTTTGTTGTGCTGCCTGTCAGACAGAGGGAAGCAAATTATTGTTTGTAGTGATTTCAATGTAGATTTTCTGAAAGAGTCCAATAGAAAGTTAGACCTTGATGTATTACTTGGTTCTTTCAATTTGATGTCAGTTATTGATTTTCCTACTCAGATGGTACAGGGATGCAGCACACTGATAATATTTTTATAGACCAAGATAAATTTAATCAAATAAAAACCATCCCAGTTAAGAATGGTTTGCCTGATCATGATGCATGATGCATAGCTAATTACAGTATATGACATAACTCAATACAGTAATGCAAAACAGTCCTCCAAAATAGTGCATTCAGTTAATGATTTAACAATTGAAAATTTTAGGGAAAGACACAGTTAGACTGGGATGAGGTGTTCCTGATGCTAATTAAAAATTCAACCTATTTCATGAAACCTTTGTGAGTACATTTGAAAACAGTTCCCCCAAGAAAACAGTGAAATATAATTGTAAGAAACCATCTAAAAATTATGGCTAACTAAAGGGATAAAAGTATCTTGTAAACAGAAAAGGGAAACATGTCTTATAACTAGAAGGAGTAATGATCCAGAAACAGTCAAACATAAAAACTACTACATGCACTGTATTAAGAAAAGTTAGTAAAAAGTCCAGAAGTATGTGCAGTCTGGGGTCAGCACCTCTGACAATAAAATTAATACAATTTGGAATATTGCTAAACTGTAAACAGGGCAACCAAGAACACAGGAAGACTATATTTCTGTCATATTCAATGAAAAGTTTGTTAATAATAAGTTAGAAGTAGAAAATATTTTTAATAATCATTTCTTAAGTGCTGTAGAGAAAATGGGATCCAGCTATTCATTAGAAAATGCAAGGTTATATATGTAAGAGACAATACCTATGCAATTTGATAAAATTGAAATCTGACCCATCTTTCCTACTGAAATTAGGAAAATAATAAATTCCCTCAAAAATAAAAGCTCTTATGGAATTCATGGCATTTCCAATAGCGTACTAAAAGCTTACTCCCAACAGATAAGTAGAATTCTCAGCCACATATGTATCGGCTCACTGAAACAGGGCATTTTTCTCACAGACTGAAATACGCTATTGTTAAACCATTGCATAAAAAAGGGGATAGGTCTGAAGCTAACAACTACCGCCCAGTCTCACTTCTGACAGCTTTATCCAAAATTCTGGAAAAAGTAATTTATTCAAGAGTAACTTCACATATTTGTAAAAATGAAGTACTAACAAAATGTCGATTGGTTCCAGAAAGGCTTTTCAACGGAAATGTTATATATGTTTTCGCTGGTCAAATATTAAATGCTCTGAATAACTGAACATTACCCTCTGGGATGTACTGTGATCTCTCAAAGGCTTTTGACTGTTTGAATCATGAAATTCTTCTAGATAAGCTTACGTATTGTGGTACGAGTGGGACAATGCATGAGTGGCTTAATTATATTTAACTGGAAGAATGTAGAAGGTTGAAATTAACAGTACAGATAGTCTGCAAAAATCAGCAGAGTCCTCAAATTGGCGAGGTATCAAGGATGGTGTCCCATGGGGTGCCTTATTATTCTTAGTATATATTAATGTCTTGCCACTCTATATTCATGAAGATGCAAAGCTAGTTCTTTTTGCTGATGATACTAATATAGTAATCGCACCCAACAAACAAGAATTAACTAATGAAACTGCAAACAATGTCTTCAAAAAATTATTAAGTCATTCTCTGCAACTGGACTCTCAAAAAATTTTGAGAAAACACAGTTTATACAATTCTGTGCAGTAAATGACATAATCTTTCTCATCTCTGAAAAAGAAACAATTCACAGTGAATTATGTCACTCCTACCAGTGATTACAACATTTAAGCTGAAAGAGGACACACATTACACCTGATAAGCAATTTCAGCTGTCCACTGGAAAGAGGCACTTTTTTTTTTACATATACATGTACTGGCTATCATGAATACAACATTTGTGTTTGGTAAGCCATTACATATTTACAATATTTTCTTATATTTTGCTGGCTCTTTTTCTATTTTGTCCTCTTTCTGTTTGAATAAAATGTATCAACTTTGTCTACTTCTGTTACATTTTATAATGCTATGCTTTACAATGACTGACAGTTGTCATATCATATTAACTCTGTTCACAACTGTAATATTGACACAGGCTTTTCAACAATAGTTATCTGTTATTGTTCCCGATATAAACTGGTAATTCTCTGCAACATCTGCAGTATCAACAAATGCATCATGTAAATGGGTAAGAAATTTCTCCCTTGGGAATATAATTCTTCCTCTACTTCTTTAATTTATATCCAGCAATTTTAGATTGTGAAGTTGCCTAATTGCACAATCTAGGCATGTATTTAATTTTAATTCTGTTAAGTTCATTTTCATTATTAATTGTGCAGCAGTCAGCCTCCATCTAGACTGCTGCCATAAAGTCATTACTCATGATGTTAATAGATACTACATTTTCCAATTGAATTAATATTTGGCCACTATAATCCCTGCATTTGCCATGAAATGTAAATTTACCTATGCCTTTTATCAGAACATTTGTGGCTTTCCCATATACTAACATTAAGATAAACACTTTTTGTTATAATCATCAGCTGTCCCATGAATTAGTTGTAGCTTCCTAGCCTTGCAAGTTTCGTTAATAGGGTACTCATAAGAATAAAAGTCTGTTTACAAATCCTATGGTTTATTCATTTACACTGAAGTTGTTCTTTACTCAGTTTTGCAGACTATCTTTTTGCACTGTCAGTTAGAAGTATGCCTTACTTTGGAACAAGATACATATGTATTTTCTGTGTAGAATCTCTTTCCATTGGTAAAAGTAACACCTTTTATAGGGTGAACTCATTTTTCTCTACTAGTGGAACATTTAAAACATAGCTCAGCATGCTACCTGAAGCTGTTATTTGAAACAGCAGATATCCACTGTCCTTAATTAGTGCTATTGGAAATTTCTTATCTTTAATGTCATCCCTGATTAATTCTAGATACTTTACATCAAATGTTGGATTAAAATGCATGACTCTAGGGCTCCTTTCTGCGAATGAACAATGGCATTAATTTTCTTATCATATTCTCTTTCTGATTTATTAAATACATGTAGTCATGAACAATATTAACTACTTGTTTACAGCAGTTATTACAGAGAAATGCTGCAGTCTTTTATCAGTAGTGTTAATGTACCTATTTAGGGTATTTCTTTAACTCCTGTGTGCCATCAACAATAATTTCTTCATGTAATCTATTGCGGACAGTGTTTTGTTGAAACTAGTTAAAGTGGGTTCACTATGCTAACTTTTTCCTTACTAAGCCATAAAAATTGTCTTTATTGTCCTTCCACCATGTCTATTTTTGCTTTAAAGTACAAGGCATATTTCTCCTCCAGTGTACCAAATAGTATCTTATTAACTTCTTACACAAAGTGAAATACTCCACATGTGCTTTGTGTTTCCTGCTTCATCATTTGTCCTATTAGACTCTGAGCTGTCTCTATCTTCACTTTTTATACTACTCAACAGCCTAGCAAAGTAGGAGCAGTTTGTTGTTAATGCCCAGAGGGGTCCAGCTGCACGAGGAATATAATATAGATATAATTCTAGTCTTTGCAGGTATAACACGATTTTGGAGTAGTATGAGTGACAGAGACCAGAGGTAATCAGGCATAGTTTCCACTGCTCCATTGCAGAGACACTGCCAGAAACTGGGGCAGGCCTTACCGCTACCCCTCTCTCATGCCTCCACATCTCAGTACATCCTTCCACAGTGATGAATCTGTAAATCCTTCCACAGTGACGAACCTGTTTTCCTTTTCCCATCCCACATATCAAACACCTAGGAGCAGCATCAGGTTGCCAATACTGCCTCCACACTCCTGAATTACGAAACTGCAGGACTGCAGGTACACTGACATTAGTAAGATGTTTCCCTTTCTCCACCCTGCTCTTCGCCTTAGCATAGCTAAGGTCTACTGGATGCTGCATCTCATGTATACCCCCATTTCCCTGTACTCTAGCAAACTGTGCTGTCTCTCACCCCTCCTCACCCACCTGTGTGTGCATCTACAAAATGTTTGCAGCCATCTGGCTGGACCCACAGCCACAGCTGCACCCGGGCCAGAACTGCCAAAACTGTGCTCTATACTGTGCACCTCCCCCCCCCCCCCCTCCACCACATACAGACAAAACTACATTTCTTTAATTTTTTGTACACATATAAAGGAAACTTTGAAATTTGTAAGGTAGGTGTAAGATAGATGAAGTATTATTGAAAAATATTACTTAAATGAACTACATAGCTGAAAATTATTGCACATGGCAAAATCATAGTAAATAAATTTCAGATTCTACAGATTTTCTGAAATAACTGAAAATGAAACAAAATCTATGTATTATTGTTTGTGGCAGTTGTTGCATATTTATTTTATCATTATGTATAATAAATAACAGATTTTATTTGCTCCTATTAAATTATTTATAGTAATGGTCCACCAACAGAAATAAAAGAAAAATGGCTCTAATTAAGTACTGAGAACATATTCCTCTCGAAATTTTGTGTTCTGATTATAGCTTTACTTTTCATTTGTTTACTCTGATTGCAGAAAACATATTGAGATCACTGAAGTCAAATTTAGCAGTTGTGTCATATCCTTTCAACAAGATAGCTGAATTTGATGGACTGCTTCACCTATAATTGATATTAAGTAGCTTTTATTATCTTTCATTTTCTAAAACTACATTGAAATTGTCTGAAATATCCTCAAAGATACTTTGGTTTTTTGCTAAGAGCTTTGTAACCCCTACTTCATACAAAAATCAGAATATCCCAGTGGGAGTCTATGTTAGTGCACTTCATCAGCTATTTTTGTCCGTCCTGATAGCTGAGTTGTCAGCATGACAGATTGCCGTCCTACGGGCCCGGGTTCGATTCCTGGCTGGGTCGGAGATTTTCTCCGCTCAGGGACTGGGTGTTGTGTTGTCTTCATCATCATTTCATCCACATCCAGTGCGCAGGTTGCCCAATGTGGCGTCAAATGTAATAAGACCTGCACCAAGGTGGCCGGACCTGCCCTGCAAGGAGCCTCTCAGCCAATGATGCCAAACGCTCATTTCAATTTCCATCAGCTATTTTTAACGGAATTTGAAAGCAGCTGTTTCATTAACTAGCTTTGCTGTATCAATATTTAGTTTATATTTGCCACCAAATCTTCATATTTTTCAAAATAAGATACAGAGCTCTCTAACAAGAAATTAAAATGAGATGAAATTTTGTGTTATAGGTGATATCTGTTTACCATTTAACTTATTATTTTATCAGAATTTAACTTATTATTCTTTCAAATATTTTGAAGCAGCCTAGCTTAAATAGTTTCACTGCAGACCTCAGTTGGCAGAAATTGGAAAAAATAGGCAAAAGCTCTATTGCTGAACATGAGCTAGACCTCCCCCCCAGCCTGAACTTTCACTCAAATCACTTTCCATATCCTGGAGCTGTGTGGTTGGAACTCATCCTTCTGAATCTGCTTCCTGTATTCATCTCTTGGTCTCCCTCTCCAATTTTTACCACCCCACAATTCCCTCCAGTACTAAATTGGTGACACCTTGATGCCTCAGAATGTCTCCTGTCAACCAATCACTTCTTCTAGTCAGGCTGCGTCACAAATTTCTTTTCACCCCAGTTCTACTCGGTACCTTCTCATTAGTTAGATGATTTACACATGTAATCTTCAGAATTCTTCTGTAGCACCATATTTCAAAAGCTTCTGTTCTTTTCTTGTCTAAACTGTTTATTGCCCATGTTTCATTTCCATACAGGGTTACATGCCATACAAATACTTTCAGAAAAGACTTCATGACACTTAAATCTATGATTGATCTTAAGAAATTTCTCTTCTTCAGAAATGCTTTCCTCACCATTAGCATTATCAATTTTATATCCTCTCTAATTTAGCCATCATCAGTTATTTTATTGCTCAAATAGCAAAACTCATCTATGATTTTAAGTGTATCATTTCCTAATCTCTATCCCTCAGCATCACCAAATTTACTTCAGCTATGTTCCCTTATCCTTGTTTTGTTTTTGTTGGTGTTCATCTTACATCCTCCTTTCAAGACACTGTCCATTCTATTCAACTGTTTTTCGAAGTCCTTTGCTGTTTCTACTACAATATTACACACACTGACACATACTCTCTCTCTCTCTATGTCTGACACACACACACACACACACACACACACACACACACACGTGTTCACTTATGTATACTCTTTATTATAGCCACAACATTTTGTGTATTAAGCCTATATTTATAACTGTATAATTAACATACTTGCAATTTTCTAGTGTTTTTAAGCAGTATGACATAAAAGAAGATTACCATAACAAACAATTCAGAAAAATTTTACTAAGAAGTTTTACTTTTATGTAGGCACCACCAACGAAGATTAGCACTAGCTGCCACTGTAGTAAACTCTATCTCAGCCCTCTTTTACAGACATCTACCAATACTTGCAATATTTGTTTCGTTTTTGTGGTTTTTTATTTTTCCTCCTCCTTTTTTTCATATTTATCTTTCAATTCTTTTACACAATTGATTGTTTTCCAAGTGATGCTGTATAGACTAGTTTTACTATATTATGATAGTACAGTCTTGGTGCATATTTAAATTTTTTCGCTTTGAAATCTGGTGTTTCCTGATAATATGTGCTGTTGCATAGGTGCATGCTCATATTTCCAGTGTGAGCCATTGCATCATCTGTAATTCAAGACAACTCCTTTAGTCACTTAGTATGAATGGTCAGGAAGTTGTTCCTTCTTAAAATTAGTACTACATTAGGTCCTTTGGTTCTGACTACGTGTAATGGACCTCTGAACTGACTATCTTGTTGTCTGCTTACATCATATAGCAAGACTTTGTTTCCCATCTTGAATACTTTCAGATTTTTAGTTTGATTGTAGTGTTCCTTATATTTATTTTACATCTATTATTGAACTCTTTTGCACACTGATGCATTTATTATAGTCTTTCCTTGGGATCCAGTGTGTACTCATTACAATTGTACATTAATCCAATGGGGTCTTTTTGCAAAAAATAGTATATTACACTTTCTGTCACAAAACAATTAATGTGGGATATTCCCTGTTACAATGTATGGTGTCATATTAAAAACAAATACTGAATAGGTTATCCATGAATCCCAATCTGTTTGACTCATATTCACAAAGTGTCTCAGAAACTCAGTCAATGTTTGGCACAATCTGTCTAATGTACAATTACTTTGAGGATAGTACTGGTTGTTTGATTCTTCTCAGTTCTCAGTAATGTGCACACCTGTTGGAACATGTCACTGAAAAGATTACTTCCCATGTTGCTGATGACAACTGAGAGTATATCAGACTTCAAAATCATTTTTTCTAAAATACTCTTGCTACTGTCTCATCATCTTGCATCTCTATTGGCTCTGCCACTATATATTTTGTCATTACATCTTGAAATGTTAATATGTATTCATACCTTTCTTCTGTCTTGGCTGGTGGACCTAAAATGTCGATGGCACATTCCTCAAAAACACTTTCTAGAGTTTTTATTATCCTTGGCAGCATCCTTATCTTATTTTGCATGATTTTGTTTCTTTGTTAACATTCACATGTCTGTATATATCCTCGCATCTTTTTTCATACCTTCTTAGGTGAGATACTTTCTAACCCATTCAAAGGTTCTACCAATAGGCACATCATGTTCTTGTTATAGAACCCTTTTTACTTCTTCAAAACTTGACCTTTGCTTTCCTCTATCTTTGAGTAAAGGCCCTCTGTTAATCTCATCTGCAGAGGTTGACTCTCTCATCTTCAGTGTGTCTGTGGCTATCTTGATAAGGGGCCTTGTTACCTTAGGCATTGTAGTTGCCACTTTGACTTCACGAATTTCTGATAGTGATCTGTGATGATTGCCTTTCCTGTTCTTATATAGAATTTCATATTCATACTCTTCTAGCTCCAGTCTAAGCTTCATTAAGGACCAAAAATATTTCCAATCCCTGTTAGAAGTTTATGATTGGTACATATCATAAATTTGTGACCAAACACATATGGGCTAAAACGTTTCACTACCAAGCAATAATGAATAATGAATGTTTCATTTTCAATGGTGTTAAAATTTCTGTTTGCTTTATTAAGTGTCCTGGATGAACATGCTATGGGGAGATTCTTTCTCAGCCCTCCTTGGCTTAGCACTGCACCAACTGCATCCTACATCAGTTCAATTATGAATTATTTTTTGAAATCTAGATACTGTGACATTAGTGGACTTTTCTTTGTACTCCTCATACATGTTTTCATGCTTTGATGTCCAGGTATATGTGACCCCTTATAAGATCATCATATGTGTGTAGGGAAAAACCAAGTACATTTTCATAATCAAAGTGCCATCTTCTATAAAGTATGTGCCTATCCAAAATTCAAAGTGCTTAAATCAAACATTCAATTATGCAAACATAGGTGTGTAAGTTAGAGATAAAGGACAGTCTAAGAAAATATGTGAAATCAGAAATGTGTTACTGTGGAAGTAAATGTCATGTGGCTAGGGCCCTTGCATTTGCCACATGCATGATGCACAAATGAGTACAATCCTCTTGAATGATTCTAGTGATTTTACACTTCTTCATCAACAGTAGTTTCTTTCCTTCCACTTTTCTTTTACAAATTTACCCTCCACAAAGTGTGTAATGACTACAAATCATTTCCACTACCCTCCATTTTTGCATTTTCTGTAACTTCCTTTCAACTTTCTTCTTTTACTGGTGGGTACACCATAGGGTTCAGTGAAAAATGACTCACGATGTTTCAACTTTAGATGAAACTGATAATTCTTCACTTTACCTGGTCTCTCATCAAAGCATCACTATATTCCCTTAAAGTTTTTTCTAGCTCCTCTTTATCCTCTGCAGGTTCTGCTATCTGTTTTGCTATAAGTTCACTGTAAGAATCATTAGTTATTTCTCCATCACTAAATCCTTCATCTTCCTCATAAAGCCTCTACCATCTAATTCTTCTACCCCCCCACCCCCCTCCTGATCTGATTGCTATTACTGTTATTTATCATCACAATATCTATCTCCCCAGAAATTCACATCTTAAGAGTCAGTAAATGACAATATTGTCTCATTCCAATTAAAAATAACTGTTGCCTTATGCTGGTATTTAACTACTGGCACTGTAAGGATGTGCAAATAATGCTGATTATTTTGAGGTGTGTGGCTGGCAGATACTTTCACTACCAGCAATTCACATGTCTAAGTTCACACCTCCACAGCCTCACACTATGATTACCAAGATAACAGTCTAAATTGATTGATATATTAACTCTCCTTTGAACAGAGTGATATTTACCCCTTCTTTTTCAAAGAAAAGGGTGCACCAGCCTCCTTCGTAATAAAGAATGTAGTATAACACAATCATAATTAATGTCACCATGTTTTTTTTTTTAGTTTGCAGACTACAGTGTATCAAAATATCATTTTCAGGATGAGCAATTTAGAAATGAAAGAAACTGCCTCCCTTTCCAGAAGATCTATTGTAAACACTTTTACACAAATATGTCTTATTGTCTGACATAAGCCCAATACTTGGACCTTGAATCATGGATGGAAAGAGACATATGGTTGAAGAGTGAAAAATTTGATATCAGCTTAAGGAAACATTAGAATACAGATATACATTCATCTTTCTTTTTGTACACCTCGTTTTTTGGTGTGAGCATGTTTATACTGCATCTTTGCCTTTCACAGTGTTCTGATACTTACTCAATGGTATATAATTTATAGTTAAACCAAAATAAGATCTATCACAGCCTTGACAACCCAATTCATTCTCTGTATTAAACTTTCACTCAGATCCTCAATTGCTAAACATTCCTGCACAAAAGGAACATAATTTATTTTGAAAAACAATAAAAAACCATTACCTAAATCATCTTTAGTAACACTAATATTCACAGTATAAGCACCATCAACATCACAACTACTATCTATCCTATCTTTTCTCCCTCAAGTACATGATGCTCAGTCTCAACACATTTAACCTCAGCTCAAATAGATTCATCGTCGCTCTTTATACTTTCATTATTCATTAACCTCACAAGACCAAACTAATCACAATTTTCATCATCAGCATCTTTAATGAAAACTCTGTTAGTTACAAGATTCATTAAATAAGTTTGTCAAGGCATTATCATCAAGATGAACTTCACCCCTCTGTCTCTTATTTTCTTTGCCTTTCATTTCTCTTAGCATGTCTTCCCAACATTCTCTGCTAAACTATATTTTGTTTACCTGATGTGAAGTAATGTAATCTCTACTGTGGCACCCCCTCTGGAAATTACCTCTTCTATTAGTCTGAGTGTGGTATCTACTTCTTCTATCTTCAAAAATCATATCATCAAATCTTCTATTACTACCTTCCCATTGGTTACTTCTTTACTCACGACCCCTTTCATCATCCCTATGCCTATCATTCCAATTATTATTTCTCCTGTCATCATCCCTGCATCTGTCATTCCAGTGATCGTCTCTTCTGCTACGATTATGATGTTAATGTTTCCTGTTCTCTCTTCTTCTATCTCGGTCTCCATGATTATCACTGAACCATACTCCCATTCTGACAAAATTCATTTTCTCTTTGCTTATACCTCTCTCTCTCATTTCATTCCCATGCCATATCTAATTTATCAACATGTTTTTAAAATTGTTCACTAGAATCATCTTGTCCATACACTAACCTCACTGTACTGTACTTTATTTCGCATCACCTCATTAATGCAGTTTATTTGTGTTGTCTCATCTAATGGTTTATCTAATTGTATGAGTGTTTTAAGTCACTGTTCACAAAAGTCTTTCATGAGAATGCTGCCTTCTCTAAAACATAGTCCACTAAGAAATTTTGATTTGGTCCTAGCTTTCTTGATATCAGGCCAAAAAATTTGATCAAAAATGATTTTCAAGTTCTGCAACAAGTCATATTTGTATATATTCTGATTATCCCATGACAGTGCCTTCCTACCTACAAATTTCTTTACAAATTTAATTTTCAAGTTTTCTGACATACCATTACTAAAATTATCATCATGCTGGTAAACGAAGTCCACTGGGTGAATTTTGTTTACCCACGAAAATTCTTTGTTTTATACTATTCCAAGTACTGCCATGCTACTACAAAAATTTCTACTGGCATTTTCTTCAAATTCGTTTACTTTTGCTATTACTAGCACATGTACCAACATCCCCTTTTACATCTGACAGTTCTTTGTTAAATATTCTATTTGTTTCACTCAATTTCAAATTAATGCCATCACCTTCATTTTCAATCATAGAATATAATATTTTTAAGCTCCTGTCATTGCTCTCTGCCTCACTGATCAATTTGCTTTCAACCTTCTCATTTTGTGTTCAACAGAATTAATAAGTGTTTCAAATTTGGAATGCTTTGTGGTTACATGTGTTTTCAAATCATTCAAATCTACTTCCAGACCCTCAGTTGTCTCTGCAGTTTTCTCTACCTAAATTTTTATATCATCTAAATCTTTCATGATGCATTTTAATGCTTGCCTTTGCCTTGTCTCTACAAGTTTTTATGCAAATGATCTAAGTTTTTCACCTGTTGATCCAACTTTCTGTCTCATTTCTGACTCTGTTTTTCAAGTTTTTTCTCAGTCCTGCTGTCTAGTATCTGAGTTTGTTTATTTAATTTCTCTCCAATGAGTTTTGCAAGCATATTAAAAAGATTGGCACTATTTCCAAGTATGTCTTCACAACTGAAACTTTGAATCAGTGAACAAATAGTGTCTGAATCTCCACCTACTTCTTCCCCTTCTGGTTCCATATCACTAACATTATTTCTAGCTGTCTCCTTATTATCTTGTGTCAGATTTTCTACTCCCACCACCTCTTGACTGCCAACCCTACTGTTGGCACACATCATGGAAATATTATATTCAAAACACACACAAAAAAGAAAAACACTCCCTAAATAGAAAGTTTTTCACATGGCCTACTGAATTGATGACATTGTATAAAATATGAGATAATTGTAGATGGTGTACCGTGGTTTTTGTGATTTTGTGGTGGTTCACCTGCTTTTATTTCTTCATCTGTTGTCCTCGGTGTCGATGTACTGGCTGAAAAAATAGAGGGTGGAAGTGCAAGTACTGTCTACTGTAAATGATGTAGCTGACAGATGCACAGTTGCGTTTCACAGTCTTTTACTTCACTGTTCACAACTCCCCAATATTTCACAGTTGAATAAATGGCCAGTGCACTTTTGTTTAACTTTCAATAAGCCTCATTAATAGGTTGCAGGTTGGCACCACATACTGCTGCAATAGTTTACTATTGAACATCTATGAGCAATAAAAACCTAACCACAAAGTTCACAGTTCTTATAGAAACGTATGTATGGAGCAGACACTGTCATTGATTTAACACATGGTCTATTGGTGTAACACTTATTTCACTGTTAAGTTGAGGCATTGTTGTCATTCTAAGCAACACAGGTTCCTCGTCTGCAACTCGGCCGTGGACTGACTGTCTTGAGACCAAAAATCAGGCCCTTATATATCCTCACAATAATAGGCACTGAAACTACACATTGTTTGAAGTGTAATTTACAGAAATTAAAATGAAAACTTAACTCATTAAATTAACTGAATACATCAAAAATTTCTATCTCTTTAACAGTTTCTCCTAATACAAGGTTTAGGCCGAATTATTTGTTTAAATGATGAAATTAACTTATATAGTTATGCAAACAATACTTTTGATGAAATTGGAAATTACTTTGGAATTAATTAAGGGCAGCTTCATTAACATGTTTTCAAATACAGCCAAAGAGATCCTTTAAGGATACTATTAGTTGTTCATCCAAATATTTATAATTAGTACAGAATTTATATTTGTTTATACATCAACCATAGAATTTAAGTTACAAAACAATTACTGATTTCACCCTATAATGAAAGATACCAACTAGGAATAGTCAAAATAAATTATAAAAGCAGTTAAACACATAAAACTAAGCACAAAATTAGATCTGGTGTTCCCTCCCTTATAACTAAGGGTCAACTTTCCTCTTTTATGAAAATGCAGATTATACTCAAGTATGTTGATAGTAATCAGTTAAAATCGGGGGAAAAAAAAGAATGAATTTAAGAAGGCAGGTGGCAGAACGAGAGGGGAAGTAAAAATATCCCAGCTTGCTTCCTCACAATGTCCAAGTTGATTGTAGCCGCTGGTACTCACAGTTCCACAGTCCAATTTCTTTATCCTCATATTTTTTGGTTTTAGAATGTTTCAGTGCCCTGTCCAAAATTTTACTTCCAAATAAAATGGTCTTTTCAGTCTTGATGCTGAAAATGGTACACCTGGAAAATCATGACCGACTTTAGCACTTTGACCCAAATTAAATTATTATCCCAGCCCTTTCCACTATATTGTGGTGCAACTGCCTTGCTGGAGATACATGTTATCAACAGAAAATAATTCAAAACAAATGTCTTTATAAAATATTAATTTTGTCAATGGTAGCTGAAATAAATGTTCTTGAAATATGGTGGGTGTAACTCTGTTTGTTCAAAATAATACAAGATGACCAGAACTTATTTTCATCTCATTGTTTCATTGCACCTAATGATTGCACCTAATGTTTCCTGTTGAGTATCTTAAGTGAAAATTGGCCAGAGACCACCATGGTTCTCAAATGACACATTCCAGATGCACAATTTATTATGTCACAGAGAGCTGCTCAAGGACTCACATCATAATGGGCCTCCTACAAGATTTCTCACAGGTCTTATATAATCTTGGTAGCAATCAATGTATTGTTGTGTATAGTAAATTCACTAATAACAACTACAGAAGCTGTTGATAATTACAAAAAAATGTTATAATCCAGTGGTTAAAACTGAAATGCGTGGAAAGTGATACAATGACAATTACGTATCTCTTGTTTTCATGGAAAAATAAGTGAAACAATGTGAATAAACAATGTTGATTACATTTTTGTTAGTTGCACTGAAACTACATCATCTCAAGTATTCCTACCAAGTTTCCTGTTTCAAATATGAATACATTATTTTTTAGTGTGAACAGAATTTCAATACACAATACAGCAGCCCATATAAACACTTTGTTTACATTGTTAATCTGGTTTTATTTTATGGATTACAGTAATTATGAGGTAAGTAGATGTTGCTATATTAGCCAACAGCATAGCAAGCTGCCAATATGATAAACAGAGTTGTTCCACTTTTCAAACATTATAATTACATTATATATGGCATCTGTTCTGTTACTCAATTGCTCATAAATGGAAAGCCCTAATTGCAATTAAACTAATTGACTGTATGTGTTCCTACCAATTGATGGAAGTAATAGTAGTGACTATATTGACACGAAATTGTTGAAAATTATGTTACAGAGCTCAGAAGGCGAAATTACTTATATGGATTTTACATAATGACATAACAGTTAATTATACAATCCAGTTAGCTTCAAAATCATATGGAAAGTAAACTGTTTTGTTTTGGGATCAGTCAGGACCAGGAAAACATTCGAAAATTTATGTGAGTGAAGGGAACCAGTGGGATCAATGTGTAGATGCGACAATAATTTTATCAGCAGAGAGAATGTGGATATGATTCACTGCATCTAAAGTTTGCATGGGCACATAGCCATGTGTTATGTGCGGACAAGATCATTAATGATACAGGTTGTCTCAAAAGTCAGAGCTTCACTGGGTATGTGATAAATTGACGGAAAGGGTGTGTAGTTTTTAAGATGACAAGGAAATGTAGGAAAGTAGGGAATCAAAGGGATGAACACTGAGTAATGTAATGTGATAGAGAATAGGAACAAATGGAAGCAGAACTGGCTTGAAGGAGGAAGAGAAGCTGTTCGGTTAAATCAAATAATGCAAAATCTGGTACAGAATAACAACAATAAGAAAGGATGGATGCTACTCACCACACAGAGGAGATGTTGAGTGGCAGACTGGCACAATGAAAAAGACAGCTACAGATTCTTTAACTATCAGATCAAGTCCATCAGACATAGGCGACAAAACTCAAACACATTAGCATAGCTCACACACATGGTCACTCTTGTTACTGGACATTAAGGCCTGAGCATTTTGTCCCGGCTTCTCTACATTTCCTATTTATTTTATTTCTAAGCAATTTATATTGTTGTATTCCTGTCTTCCCCTGCATAGTTTAGTACTTCCCTCTTTCTTTGATGAGTTAAAAGTGTTTCTTCTTTTACACAAGGTTTCTTGACAGTTACTTTTCTTTAACCTACATTTCTCTGTCCTGCTTCTATGAATGTCCATTTTAGAGATATCCATTCCTCTTCTACAGTGGTACTCATTATCACAGTATACACAGCCTCAGAGAACTTCAAATACACCTTGTTATTCCTCAGTAGTTAAGTATCCCACTGCTCTCCACATTTATTCTTCTGGAGATTCTTTTAGGCTTCAGTCTACACTTAATCAGTACTTAATTCTGATCTGAGTTTGTATCTATTCTTGGGTATGCCTCACACTCCAACACTCAATTTCTGAATCTCTATCTGGCCATTATGAAAGCCAGCTGGAGTCTTTTCAAGTCTCTGTCCCATTTGTAATTTTTTGAAAGCATATCCACTATTATTAGCCGAAATTGGTTGCATAACTCAATCACTCTTCCTGCTTTCACATTTGTGCTATCAGACCAATATTCTCACACAACTGTGTCTTCTGTTTCTGCCCCTACTACTGCCTGGAAACCATGAACACAATCATAGAGGGATATGTCGAGGGAAAAAGACCAAGAGGAAGACCACGACTGAGGTACATGGATCAAATCGTGAAAGATGTGGGATGTAACACCTATAAAGAAATGAAGAGAAAAGCTGAAAGACGCACAGAATGTAGACAAGCTGCCATTGTAGCTGTTGCAAACCACTCCTTGGATTGACCACTACAGAAGAAGAAGAAGATGAGGGGCTATTGAAAAGTTCTTGGCTCAGCCAGGAAGTATTTGTCCTAGCCAAATGTCAGTTCAGCAACCAATAGTACATTCCTTTGCTAGATTACATACCACAATCTTCATTACTACCTTGCTTTTTGTTTCAGATGTTGGAGTTTGAAGTGTCAAACATGTATGAATTTTGAAAAAAGAGAGCAAGCATTTGGTCATCCAGTATCTGCCAAAAAAGGGCTTGAATGCATAGGAGTTTGATGAAAACATTAGGGGAGGTGTCCCCTTCCTATTTCACTTGAAAAGAAAGTGGCGGAATTCAAGTGGGGCAACACCTCTGTCCAAGATGCAACTCACGGATTTTTCCCTGATTTCCCCGTTAAAAATACACTTTCTCCAGAATGAAAACACACTTTTTCCGTGTTATTAAGTGACAGTATATTTTCCCTCAGAACTGTAAAAGTAATCAATCCTTTGCACTGTTATGTTTTTATACACGGGCGTAGAATTTCCCGGCACTTTAGAAAATAAAACTCAGGGAAGAAAACTTCTTTTGGAAAGATTATTGATGTGCAGTAAAATGTATGCTGCATATATTTGTATTATGAAAGTATAAATTTAAATGCAACCAAAACCCCGCATGTTACTTTTCAAACCATTGTAATCAAGATTGCGATGCGCTTTTGTAAGCCAGTCATAGCTCATGTCATGTGATTCCGCCAGCTGATGACTGTGAATATTCAGACCACAGGACACATGACGTAGTCAGCTAATAGCAACATCACTGTGAAGAAGCATGGATACACAAACAGGAAAACTTAATGTTTTAAATTAATATACATGGTGTTGCTACAAGAAAAGCAAAGCTTTCACATATAATATTGGTCTCTAAGCTTTCACTTATAATGTTGATATTTTTTGCATGTGTCACACTTTAAGGTATATCACACAAATTTATTTATTTATTCATCCGTCAACAAATTTCTTTGTATGGATGTCATCATTATACATACATATGTACATTATTTTGTCATATAAGGTAATGATATACAAGCTATATATAATAAATTCATAATATATATATATATATATATATATATATATATATATATATATATATATATATATATATATATGTATATGTATATGTATATTACACACACAATTTATCATTGAATTACATAATGCTGAAGAACCTGCTTCAATCAAAAGAAATATATCACAAGTCTCCTGTAGTACTTGTATGGGTAAATTACAATCTAGAATGTCCACTTTATAATTGATTAACCTGACTATTTATTTATGCCAATTTTATTCTGCATGAATTCTCTAATCGAGTAAAAACTATTTTTTAATAAATATTCTTTAAGGAATGCTTTAAATTTACATAGTTCCTTTATGCTTTTGATTTCTTTTGGCAATTTATTGTATATCTTGACACCTTGGTAAAACATAGTGATTTGGGTTTTAGTTTTATTCATTTTGTCTAGGTGCAAGCAGTTACTGTTTCTGGTTTGGTGATCATGTATGTAGTTGTTTGCTAAGTATTGCTCAATATTTTTGTGAATAAAAACTGTAGTTTACAAGATATATTCACTTGGGATAGTCAGAATACCCCATTTTTTAAATAGATCACTGCAGTGTGCTCTTTTGTGACTCTTGCTCATTATTCTTACAGCTCGTTTTTGCGATCTGAACACATATTTCATATTTTGGGCATTTGCACCCCAGAATGTTATGGCGTAACTTATTATAGAATGTATGTGTGCAAACTATGTCATTCTCTGGCATGAACTATTGCACACAGTGACTAATATTCGTAAGGCATAGCATGCTGTGCTAATTTTTTTCCCAAGCATCCTAATATGTCCATCCCATTTTAATTGTTGTTCAACATACATACCCCAAAAATTTGTGCTGGCTACACACCCTACAGTTTCATTTTGAACTTTAAGTTTTGTCATATTTGGTTTTTTCTTTGTATAGAAGTTTATGTTATTAGTCTTCTTCACATTAAGGGTTACTTTGTTGTTATTTGACCAGTTGTGAACTTCCTTAAGTGCCTTTTCAGCTTTTAGATTTAACATTTCTGGTGTCCTGTCTGTAATTATTATATTGCTGTCATCAGCAAACAACACTGTTTCTCCTTGCGTTACTCACTGTGGGAAGTCATTAATATAAATAAGAAATAGTATTGGGCCTAACACACTCCATTGAGGTACTCCAATGCTCAAATATTCTTCATCTGAAAGATGTTTCACTAAATAATTTGAGCTATTTGAAATTTGTGATATCTCCACCCTCTGCACTCTGTCTGCAAGGTAAGATCTAAACAATTTGTTTACAACCCCCCTGATTCCTAGTGCTTCAAGTTTACCTAGTAGTATTTCATGGTCAACTGTATCAAATGCTTTGCTGAGATCTAGGAAAATGCCTGTTACTTGTTTTCCTTTATCTAGGGCTTCTAGAACTACTCTTGTAAATTTTTCTATAGCTGCTTCTGTTCCCTTTCCAGTCCTGAAACCAAACTGTTCTTTGCATAGGAGTTGGCATTTATTTAAGTAGTCCATAAGTCTGTTTTTCATAATAGTTTCCATTATTTTTGAAAAAGAAGACAGCAATGAAATTGGTCTGTAATTCTCTATATTTTCTGTGTCACCTTTTTTGTGTATGGGAAGAATTTTTGCTTGCTTTAGATAATTAGGGAAGCAACCTGATGAGAACGACTCATTTATAATGTCTGCTAAGGGTTCTTTTATGCTGCTAATGCAGTCTTTTAGTATACATATTGGAACTTCATCTAAACCTGTGGATGATTTACTCTTGAATTTATGTACAATGCTACTGATTTCATCTCCATTGGTGGGTACTAAAGTAGTTGTTTATAAAGTTAGCCAGGCCCTTAGGATTATCTATTAAACTACCTTGATTTTGAGTTACCAGTTTCTTATTTTACTATATTCCAAATGGCTCTGCTTTTATTGTTTGAGTTCCGTATGGTCTTTTCATTTTGGATTCTCTTTGCTTCCTGCAACAGTTTTCTGAATGTCCTCTTGTTCCTAAGAAAAAACTGTAAGAAGGTTGGGTCACTCTTATCATTTTTGATAGATCTCAGATATTTGAGTGTTTCAGAGGATTTTCTGATACCTTTTGATACCCAAGTCTTCCTACTAGATCCCCCAACAGAAGTACTACTTTAGGAAATGTTTCCTCAAATTTTAACTTCAATATATTCATGAATTCAAGTGACAGTAAAATTTTTAGCCGAGTCCAGTGACTTGTCCTCAAAGTTTTCCACAAATAAATCAGCTACCGCAGAGGAGTTGCTCATAATAACAACATAAATGTCTGATCTTCTGGGCTCAAAATACTTCTAAATGGCTCATCATCAAACGCTCTTTGATTTAAGAAATTCATCGTACACTCTCGCACATTGTTCAACTTGCGTAAAAGGAAATTTACTTTGAAAGTAACGCTTTTCAAACCACCATTCACAATATTTTCCTGTGACCTGTTAGAAATAGGTTTGTTTCAGTAGTCGTCAGAGCGCCAGATAATAGGCGACACCCCACTTTGGCAACTGCTATGACACAGGAAGTCCATATGTTCATACATGTAAAACATTACAAGATCTTACATTATGTCATAAAAGAAAAAAGACATCAGATGATACTCCAAGAGCATCAGAATTTCGTGAACCATACTACAATGGCACATTTAAAGTGCACACTTAAAGAGCACATTCGTATGTCCAGATTCCCAATGAAGTAGGCCTCGACTTGATATTAAACATTTCAGTATGGGTTTCGGGATGTAAATTTTCTTGTAGTAGCCTACCAGTACTGTATTAACTCATTTTTGATTCTTTATTATGGCATAATAACATATGTGCTAGAAGATGAAAATGTGCACTTGAAATGCAGCGAGCAGTTGAAATTAGCCAATAGTGTGTAATTAAACACTTTGTTTCAAACACATTGACTGCCTCAATGTAAAAGATTAATAAACACCAAATTTCTTTAGCAAACCGACAAAAGAACTTAATTGTTCTACAAGGTGATTAATGCATGGCTGTCAGAAAATTGGAAATAAAATGAAATCTGAAACTAATAATGTATATTAGCCTTCCGTAATTATGTGAATTTATTTTAATTCACTTGATAGCTCCGGATCACAGAAATTCATTTTATTTTCATTTGCCGTGAGAGCAGTAAACGTAGAGGAAACAGCAAAATTACTAAATGTAAACATGGGTCACATGGAGACTACACACTTCCCCACTATAACTCAGACTGCTCTGCGCTTCAACCCCAGATTATGATATTTCTGAACCGGGGCAATACTAAGATAGTAGCGCCCCCCCCCCCCCCCCCCGCCACTCTCCCTCAAGCGTTAGAGACATGACGTCAAAAATTTTAAAAAATCGAATTTTCAAAAATATGTTCATTTCATAGCACACATCTTTCTGAAGAGTCTGATACATAAAACATATATATGTTCAAGGAAATGTAAGACATGTTATTTGGTCTTAAGTGTGACAGAGTGCAGTGCCATCCCTCTTCACACAGCATTCTTCTATCACAAAGCACTGTATTTTGCTCCGTGGAACTGAAATGTGTACATTTTGTACTGGATGTCATCAAACTATATTCAGGACAGTGGAAATTAAAATGTCCTGTGATGCCTCTCCTGCTCCCAGTCACCAGGTTTAACATCCTGCTCCTCTTTTTTTTTAAAAAAAAATACTCACAGTTAATACTGGATGGGATTATTTGTAATTGAGAGAACAAGAACTCTTCAGAAAATTTGCACTCTTTATTGCCTGTTAGCTAATAACTTTCTGTTTTGGGTGACATAAAATTAAATATAAGATACATAAAACCAGTAAAGACAAGAGACAAGCACTACAGTACACATTTATTCAATCCTTACCTCCTAGCATTGTTTTCTCTCTAATCTTGCTACAGCTTTACACGGCATGCTTTACTTTTTGCGAAAGAATCCATTACCTCATCAAAGTTTGTCAAATGTTTTGCTACATGAAAAATCGAAATATTGTTGTCTAATGCTGCGTAAGCTGTTAATACAAATAGTACCCAAGATTGGTGTGGTTTCTGGATTTGATTTCGTCTATTTTGTCACTGTCTGCTAGATAAAACAAAATAGGCCTTTCTAACACTGCACATATTGTAACACACAGCAAATAAACGAGACTATTTTGCCACAAATGGTCATTTTTATTACACGACAGAATATAATTCATGAAGACCAACACAAAATGCCTATTAGGCCTACTACAAGCAAAAAGCTTTATGTTAGAAAATAGTTTCACGTTTCATTCATACCCTCCAGTTTCTCAAGTATAAGATTGAAAAGTAGTAGTATGAGATTTTTATATAAATTTGGAGTCATCATATTCTTCCCTAATTTGTGTGATGGCCCCATTTCATCTCATTCCTCTTTCTAACAAACTATCTTCTCATGACTAATTCTGGAACTATTCCTGCCTTTGTCAAAACTTATTTGCTGGTTAACTTTACTAACCCTGCCAGAATCACCGGTTTAGTTATCCCTGATTATTCTCCGTGTAGGTGTTGTTATTTTCATACAAACCATTTTCCGCGCTACTTCCATAATAGAACTTAAGTGGCTGCTAGATGGGGACTGTACAACTGGCCCTTACTAGTGTAAATCTGGCCAAAAATTTTCTGACAAAATTTCATTTTGCTGGATACACTGAGAAGAAAATAAGTAATCTTTCTTACCTGTTATTCCTGTTAGTCGTTTATTTCCATTCTAGTAATCTGAATCTATGGATTTCCCTAGTAATTACAACAACTCTGATCATTCGCAAACCCAATCAACAACATAATCAGACAGTGATTGGCGTTCACTCGTTCAGCTTTACTCCGCTCAGCTTGTATAGCCCAGTCCCCTTTTGCCTGCAGGAAAGTTTATTTCTACATGCGACGAGGATTCCCCTGACAGAGACATCACGTACACTACGCATGCATTCAAAAATCAACTTATGATATTTATATATATTTTTTTATTTTTATTTATTTTTTTTTTTTTTTTACTATGCCACCAAACTGCTGATGTCATCGCTCCCTAGGCTTACACACTACTTAATCTAACTTAAACTAACTTATGCTAAGGACAACACATACACCCATGCCTGAGGGAGGATTGGAACCTCCAGCGGGGGGAGCCGCACGAACCGTGACAAGACCACACGGTTACTCCATGCAGATTATGATTCATTCAGAAATCAACTTACAGAGTGTGTTCAGAAACCAACAGGGATGCGCATCAAAATCATATGAGTAATTGATACACCAACATGCGGTGGATGCTAGGCGCTTTGTGAAACAAGTTTTTTTCTCCTCAAGAATATGAATTTGGCACCACACCCCACACCCCCAACCCTCATAGATCCGGGCCACTGCCCAAGAACGAATCTGGCAGCTTGGGCGCAGCAGTAAAATTTTTCCTGGTTGCATCTAGCTGCTTGTTGCGAGTGTTTACGCAGCCAAAAGCCACATTTCTGTAGCCAGAAATGGGAGAAAGTACTACTCATATGCCACCTAACTGCACATGCACATGCACATGAACCTGCTCGTAATTGCTAAAATGAATCTAATGTAAACAGTTGTGACGTCATGCTATTGGAGGCAATTTGTTGTTATGAAGCATTGCATAGTCTTCCTAAAGCCTTTGACATGTTTGCTGTTGGCAAACACTTGTATGAGCATTGTGTTTTGTTGTTGTATATGGCACATTTCCTTTGCAATGTATGTTTCATTTTTTTCTTTTTTTTTTCCTCATTCACATTTTATTGTTGCAGTATTATTCTGCAGTAGTGGGATACAGTAATATCCTTTGTTAGAGTATCGATTCTTACTAGACAAAATTACAGAAATTTAACTGAAAACTTAAACAACGAAAAGTTCCCAGGTTTTCTGGGTTTTCTCTCAGATGAAAAAATTTCCGGGTTTTTCCCAGATCTCCCGGTTGTCCTGGGTCGTATACAACTTGCTACCATTGACCCCTGTGGCTTCAAACTGCTTCAGAACCCGCATTATTCATCCAATTTGGCCCCCTCTGACTTTCATCTCCTCCCTAAGCTCAAGGGGCATCTAGCTGGAACCAGATTTTGACAAGACTATATCATGACTGTAGTGGAGGGCTTTTTTGTCATGTAAGAAGAAACATTCTACAAGAAAGGTATAATAAGCCTGCAAAACTGATGGCAAAAGTGTGTGGCCCTAAAAGGGAACTATGTTGCAAAATAACCATAAACATTTGGTCTACTGACAAACTTTATTGGGTGGGCTGAGAACTTTTCAGTCATCCCTCATACATTGTCAATATCCTCATACACTTTCTCTGTCTCTTCATCTTCTGCTTGTGAAATCAGCATGTACACCTGACCAACTGCTGTTCTCATTGATTTACCATAATTCTGACAAGAGCAACCCCATCACTGAACTGTTCATAATAAACTCACTCTGTCCTATGTTCCTATTTATAATGTATATTATGCATGTTATACCATGGCCTCATAGCATATTAATCCTGCTTCACTCCCCAGTTTCTTCCTGCATCCAGTTCCCCCTGACACCACACCTAACTGCCTCTCCTGACACCACACCTAACTGCCTCTCCTCCATAGATACCAAGGCAATCACACATTTCCTTATTTGTTGGTATATGGTGAAAGCTAGGCACTTATAGCTACCATTTTACAAAAGAAGCCAAACTATGTTTGTCTCTCCTAAGTATTTTAAGACACCTACTCACAGTGCAGAAAAACCTAAGTAGTTTCATTTTATGTAGGTTAGAGTCCAAATTAGCATAATTACATTCAGTCAATAACAAGCTTACAAGAGAACATGCATGTCTTGACAATATTTTTGTAAATTTTAAAACAACAGAAGAATCATGTTTTGTGACAGTATTTCCATGTTCTGATCATGATTCAGTATCTTTAAATTATACAAGTAGGTTTCCTCTTGATAAGAGTAATGTAAATAAGCCTGTCCCAGAAGTTGTGGACACTAGACCAGTCACAGATGAGAACATTGACAGGTTTCGTATATCCCTTTCTAACAGAGATTGGTTTGGCCTGTGTTATGACGACACACATTATACTCTAAGCAATTATCTGCCAGCAAATGTACTATTTGATAGGTTTCGTAAAGCATTTTTGGGACACTTTAATGATTGCATTCCAATAAAGAAATGAAAAGTAACTGACAGAGTCCTAAAAGCAAAAGTTCCAAATAGACAAAATACATGGTATATAAAACAGCTGTCTACTATGAAAAATCAAGTTATGTTGTTGTACAATATTTATAAAAATCTGAAAACCAACCATGCTAAATTAGCCTATGTTAAATCTAGGAATGAATACAAAAAAGCAATTGTGGAAGCCAAACAAGCACACAATCTCAGAAGTATCGAGAAATCCACCAATAAGTGCAAAGCAGCATGGACACTAATAAATAGTGTCACCAAAGATAAAAGAAGTGACAAAATTAGTATCTCTCCCCAGGAATTTAATGACTTTTTTATTAAATCAGTTGAGGAAGTAGGAAGTGCTATAATTAAACCTGAAATCAGCCCATCACAGTTACTGTCAAAAAATATTGCTAGGTCATCAACAAACACAAGTACCTTCAATTTTTCTGAGGTCTCACCAGGTTTTGTGTTAAGAATAGTGAAGCAGTTAAAATCATCAGACAGTGTAGACATATATGACATGTCTTGTAACATGCTGAAGAAAGTAATAGACTGTATAGCGTACCCCCTAACATACTGTATAAACAAGTGTATACTGGAGTGTTTTTTCCCTGATGAGCTTAAACTGTCAAGGGTAGTTCCAGTACATCAAAAAGGAGATACAAATTCTGTCTCAAGTTACAGGCCAATATCCATAGTCCCGGTTTTTTCAAAAGTTCTAGAATGCATAATTTACCAACAATTATCTGTTTACTTTGATAATATAGGATTAATAAGTGGATCACAATATGGCTTTAGGAAAAATCTGTCAACCATTGATGCCATAGACAATGTTGTTAAATACATCCATCAAGTATTTGAAGATAAATGCTTTGCTCAAGTGACTTTTTGTGACCTAAGCAAAGCCTTTGACTGTGTAGAACATACACTACTACTCGAAAAAATGGACTTTTATGGTGTTAAAGGTAACAGCCTGAAGCTATTAAGATCATATTTACAAAACCGTAAGCAAGCCATCTGTGTTGGGAAAGAAATGTCCAGTATAGAACAAGTTAACGTAGGTTTTCCACAGGGATCCGTGCTGGGCCCTTTCCTTTTCCTAATAATGATAAATGACCTGCCATCATTTATTAAATCCAGAACAGTACTCTATGCTGATGATACAATGTTTCTGAACAGCAGTAATGATCTTAATAGCCTTAAAACATGTGTTACAGAGTCAAGTGAGCAAGTTTCCCTCTGGTTTAAAGCAAATGGGTTCTTGCTTAATGAAAGCAAAACCCAGCAGATGGTATTTAGTTTAAAAGACAAGTTTCCATCAGATGATCCTAGTTGTGTTAAACTTTTGGGGGTATATTTGGATGATAAACTTTCGTGGAATCCACATATTACGTATATTAGTGGTAAATTGTCTAGGGTAATCTGTTTGTTAAGGCGATTAATGCACTGTGTACCTAAAAATTATGTTAGAGTATCTTACTACTCATTTTTCCAAAGCATCATATCCTATGGTATTATTTTATGGGGAAACTCCACTTGTGTGCATGATATACTATTGCTGCAAAAGAAAGCTATTAGGATAATTACAGGCTCACCATACAAGGCTCATTGTAAACCTTTGTTTACTCAACAAAAAATCATGACAATAATAAACCTATATATTTATTATGTTTTAATCTACACAAAAAAGAACTTACCTATAGTAAAACGCAGGGCAAATATACATTGTTACAACACTAGGACAAACAGCTGTATCTATATGCCCTACCACAGACTGTCAAAATCAGTTAACAGTTATGAACTTATGGGCCACAAATTATTTAACGAACTTCCACAAGCTATACAAAATTTACCAGAACAACAATACAAACAAACACTTTATGACTGGTAGTTGTAAACCCATTCTACAATATAAAGGATTTCATGATGTGTGATCTTAAACTGTAACGTTATTAACAATTCTGTTCTTTTATTGCATGTACTATATTGTATTATGTGTATGACTTTGTCTATTGCTGTAATGGCTTGTTTTATTTATTGACAATAAGAGCTAGTGACGGTAATATTTCTATGACCAATGTGGTACATAATTTTATCTCTCACAATCAGATTTTCTCAGTATGTTTGATTAATGCTGTGCTTCCAGGTGTTCAGTGAAGTTGTTGTTTCCATTTTATGCACGTATTTTGGCAGTCTACTCAGTTATCTCCTTAAGGTGCTGTGAGTTGCACTGTTATGTGTACTTGCTGCCCATGTGGTCCAAGTAGTGAATGTATTCAACAACTCTACCCACAGCACATGAAGGAGACAAATGTCTCAGTCATTGAAATATTGTGTGTAAAATGAAAAAACAATGTGGCTGAACACCTGGGAGCATACTATCACTGGTACTTAATCTGTTAGAATATCCATCCAGTTTCTGATAGCCCTGTGATATTTCCCCTCTCAAATGTCTATATCTAATTATATACATAGCTGAGTAAAAAATTCAATCACTGGCTATTCTTTTGATACAAAAAATATATATCAAATTTCAATCATATTGGCTGGTTCCTTCAGGGTGCAACTGTTTCCAAGCTGATGAGTGATTTGCGTACCACCATATAAACAACTGTAAACCTCCAAAATCTGAAACTGGTTTAAAATATTCCTGACACACTTCAATTGTAGTTCAACTTTATATGGTAATAAGCATTAGGGTTCCTCTGAATCACTGTCAGAAGTCAGATGGCCATATATTTTAAACTTTATTGATGAAATGTATAATCTAACGATCAGTGCATGGTTTCAGTGCACTTAATTATCAGTTCCATGAAACTGATGTTTAAGACCAACATAAAAAGTTCTGAAATGAATGTTCAAAATTTAGTATGATACTGGAGAGAAGTGCTACTGGAATTTGTCCACCCAGTTGGATGTGGAAGGAGCAAGAGCAAGAGCATGAGTTGGGGGAGGGGGACGAGGGGGGTTGTTTCAGGATAGCAGAGACTGAGAGAATAAATATTACAGAATTAAAGGGTGTACTGCAAGGACAATTACTATCTACACAAATGAGAGAAACTGGTATTTGGGGCAAGGCGGTGGTGTCTATATTCCATGGTCTGTAAAGCAGACACTGGTGTTGACAGTGCTGGGCCCAAGGAAGTATGGGTGGCAACATTTTCACAAAAAGCTGAATAGAAGTTGTATGATTATTCATAGGAAATTTTGTCCCAGCATTATTTCATGAGAAATTTGAGATTCAGACTCTCACAGAGGCTTCATGGCAATCATTATTCCTGCAAACCATTTGTGACTGGAGTAGGAAAGAAGGGAAGTGACAGTGGTACACAAAATATCTCTACTACAAAATGCAAAGTGGCTTGCAGAGTACAGATGTAGATATATTTAGAATTCTCACCAAATTTTTATGGTGTGTTTATATCAAAGTCAAAATAGTCCCATACTCTGGGACTTTGAATGTAGGGGAGCAGATCTAGCAACATTGCATCACTGTCAAGGCAATGTCATAGCAGATGTGGCTTGCCATTGCCTTCCTCCGAGCTGCTATGAATTGTCAAGCATGCATCTGTGTCATATGTGTGACTGTGATGAGTGATTGTACAGTGTTGTGTTGGAGTACTGTTGTGGATGAAGAGAAAGGGGGGTGGGGGTGGGGGTGGAACCCACTGCTATTACATAGCCTATTCCTATCAAACAACACCAAGGGAGTCATCAAGCATAATGTCCCCATCCAATGGACGGATTGCCAACAATAGCATCACATGCCGTCACTTTGTGCGATACTATTGAGAGGTTTGGAATCTAATCCAGCGCACTGGTGCAAAGACTGGACACCAGAAACTTTACACACCATTATCTGTCCTCCTCTTGCTGGCCAAATATTGGTGGTGAAAATTTTCCATCACCAGGATTCAAACCGGGTTATCTCTGAGTCAAGCACCATCTAAGAAGCATGCAATAGCAATCTCAGTTACAGACTTGGGTGAACGTTTATATACAAACAAAAAATATTTTCTTTCAGACCAGTGCCCCAGAGTAATTTTTGTTTGTTATGAGGAAAACAGAAATATTTAGGCATTGTTTGCTTCTGATCAACAAATGTACCTCGTCCTGGAGACAACACTCAGTTATCGAGAAGCTGCAAAAAATATTCTGCCCTTACTCATACTTGGAAATATACTTTAGTTTCACAACAAGACTAAAAGTTAATACCAGTTAACTACATCAGTAAGGAAAGTAAGAATTTCAGATAGTTTTTTGTTCATTTTCTGGTACTTATTGAAATTATTCATGATATCAGAGACATGGAAAAACTTGAAGATGAATGAATAAATAATTTTTATATGTTTGGCTTGTCATATTAGAAAACATGAATACATACTAAAAATATCCATGTTAAATGACACAAATAATATACAAAGATATGCTGAAAATAGACATGTAATCATAAACATTTTGATAAATAAATATTATTGAACCACTCATGTATTATAATTATTTATTGTTTGACCCATCAGTCCCTCTGTAATACAAAGATACCATTCACTACCAGATAACACAGTTCCTTTTAAAATGTGTCTTAGAATGTCACAGTATGTGACAGGTTGCTTGCTAACTACTTCAAAAGAAATCTGTATAGAGGAGGCACTAATTTTTAATAATTCATGGACTGTCTTATCTACTGAATGACAAATAGTTATCCCTGCATTCATGAAACTCTGATGACCTTTAAGATATGGGGTCATCTGCAAATGCTTTTCTGTTTACAGAAGAGTTCTGACAGGAATACTTACCACATATTTCCACATGACAGATATAACAAGTCAACTCAAAGAACAGTGTGTTTTTCATTACATCTCACTTGTGGAGACCTCTTATATGTTTGTTCACTCAAGAAACTAATTCAGTTCTGTTCAGAAGGAGCAGCGATGTACATAATTTACTTGGGGATAGTTATTGCATTAGCAGTTTTAATATATTTTGATACCTTCAAACCACACAGATTTCCACCAGGTATACTCTTTCACTTGTCTTCACAATGTTTTGTAGTTGAATGTGATGTGTTTCTTTTAGACAGATACAAATGTTCATTTTAGCAGAGATATGCCCAGATATAACTTTCATGAGCTGTTATATGAGTTGGTTTGTATTTTATAGAAAATTAATATTAAATATGTGTGACATAATTGATGCCCTGCCTCAGTAAACTGTGATCGCAGTTGTTATAGTGAACAAAAACAACTGTTTGGAACACTATTTCTTTTAATATGATAATAATGACCAGTTTTGATCTGACTATTGGATCATCTTTAGATCTGGTATGCAAAGTGAAGTTTGTCAGTAGTGATAAGAGTCCTTCTTACAAACCTTGCAGCACCAGATCTAAAGATGGTCAGCTGGTCCAATTGAAATTGGTTATCCTTAATAAAAGAAATAGTGATCCAGGTGGTGTTTCTCAATCATTATAAATACTTGTGAGTCACACGATTACATTTTACAATCACATCTCACAATTATAATGATCTCATTATTTAGAATTCTCTCCATATATCTACAATTAAATATGGGAGCTGTTACATAGAACATTAGCAGCATTCATATATTATTAGTTGACATATTATTTAAAACAAGTGGTTAGTGAAGTAACTGTTGGAAAATTTTGTATTGTTAGCCATATCAATATTGGAAGATGATCCTTGAGAAATTTCAATTTCAATTTCAGATCACCAAAATGGTTTCAATTTCTTAACAAGTCATTATACAGTCTGTTTAAAAATGAAGAAAAAAGAGAATAGTAAAATGCTAGGAAACAAAATTACATAATCAAATTAATCCCTATACACCTGAATATACCACATAGTAACTGAACAAAGTACAGCTTAACAGCCCAAGAGAAATGTTCGCAATGTAAATACATCTCTGCTCTGGTTGTTGGAACTGAAGGCTACAGTTAACTATGTCGGAGTAGAAAGATGGGCACTTTTAAATTGCAAGTATAAGATTAAAATATTAAAATATTAACAAAATAAAGTTCTTTTGTCTGAAGTGAGGCATAAGTACATAATAAAAAATTTTTACTCAGGTTTTACTTCCTGCGTGTAAGAAATGCAAAACAACTGACAGTACTTTTTCTATAAACTGATAGTCTCAGGTCTTCTAAAACAGTACTTTTTATCAAAACAGCACATCCAATGTATTTTCATTTTTAAAATGACTTTAAGAAACTGAGGGACAAATTCCATGCTGAATATCACACTGTAAGGAATCTGTCATGATTCTTGAAGTTTTCCCAGTGTAAAGAGTATTCAATGATGTTTCTGGATAGCAGGTAGATGATGTTGACATCTTGACACAATATTTCAGCTGACAACCATTCAGCCATTTTCAGGTGAGAGTTTTAGACTGAAGATTAAAGTGAATGTAGCTAACTTTAACAAAAAATTGTCACAGAGACACAATCACATTGGCACGCGCTGCAACATGACACCCCACTCCCCCTCTGTTGAGTTTAGTGTCCTTTTTCAAATATGGCTCCATTTATTGTGTGCAGGCACATGGGTAAAGGTAAATATAAATGTCATGTGACTAGGGCCTCCCATCGGGTAAACCGTTCGCCAGGTGCAAGTCTTTCAATTTGACACCACTTCGGCAACTTGTGTGTTGATGGGAATGAAATAATGATGATTAGGACAACACAACACCCAGTCCCTGAGAGGAGAAAATCTCTGACCCAGCCGGGAATTGAACCTGTGGCCCTTAGGATTGACACTGTGTTGCGCTAACCACTCAGCTACCGGCAGCAGACATGGGTTGAGGTGATATTACAGGCACGACCTCTGTCAAAATGCGATCTTGTGGAGTTAAAATTCAGATGGCAAATTAATAAAATTAATTTTCACTAGATGTGGTATTAGGCATAAAATATTTTTCTTCCACAGATATTAAAGAAATCACCAAGTCTCATGGCTTACCCAATCAAAAGCTGAAATCGCCATTAATAAGATCTTCTGCCAAATGGATTTCAATAGATTCCTTAATAATTGATTTCCAGAAGGATCTCATAAGGGCACAGATTTCCACAGCAGAATAAACCATAGAATGTCCTGTGGAGATACAGTTGTCAGCAGTGGAAGGCAAGTGTGGCAATTGCGATCAGTGCAACTTTCATGTACATGTGTGTGCAGTCTGACCACTGTAGGATCTACATCTAATCTACATCTATACTCTACAAACCACTGTGGAGTGCATGGCAGATGGTATGTCCCATTGTACCAGTTATTAAGGTTTCTTCCTGTTTCACTAATATATAGGGCACAACAAGAATGATTGTTTGAATGCTTCTGTGTGTGCAGTAATTATTCTAATCTTATTCTCACAATCCCTATGTGAGCGATAGATACGGGATTGTAGTATATTTCTAGAGACACCATTTAAAACCAGTTCTTGAAACATTTTTAATAGACTTTCTCAGCATAGTTTGTGTCTATCTTCAAGAGTCCTCAACTTCAGTTCCTTCAGTATCTCTGTGACATTCTCCCATTGGTTTAACAAATCTGTGACCATTTGTGCTGCTCTTCTCTGTATACATTCAATATCCTCTGTTAGTCCTATTTGGTACGTGACCCATATACCTGAGCAATATTCTAGATTCAATCGCACAAGTGATTTGTAGGCAATCTCCTTTGTAGACTGACTACAGTTCCACAGTATTCTTCCAATAAACTGAAATCTACCACCTGCTTTACCCTTGACTGATCCTATGTGATCATTCAATTTCATATCCATACAGAGTGTTACATCCAGGTATTTGTATGAGTTGGGTGATTCCAACAGTGACTCATTGATATTATAGTCATAGGATACTATGTTTTTTTCATTTTGCGAAGTGCACAATTTTTCATTTCTGAACATTTAAAGCAAGTTACCAATATTTGCACCACTTTGAAATCTTATCAAGATCTGACAATGTTTATGCAGCTTCTTTCAAATACTATTTCATTATATACAACTGTATCATCTGCAGTAAGTCCGAAGCTACTATTAATATTGTCTGCAATATCATTAATATACAACATGAAAAGCAAGGGTCCCAACACACTTCCCTGGAGTACACCCAAAGTTACTTCTACATCTGCCAATGACTCTCCATCCAAGATAACATGCTGTATCCTCCCTACCAAGAAGTCCTCACTTGATACCCCATACGATCGAACTTTTGACAATTGGCGTAGATGTGGTGCTGACTCAAAATGATTTGCCACACTGCAGGATATTCTGTAGATCCAGCCTTCCATAATCTCAGATCATCCTTTACTGCACAAAGAAGAACACAAGTCTTTGTAAGTGGCTGCAAGATAACTTAAATATAATCTTTTTTTAGGATTCTAACTAATTTTGGTGAAATATTGCTGACATATAAGAGGAATGGCTGCTTGTCCTCTTGATATTATTATTGGTCAAGTTTCTTCCTCCTTGAAGCTGTACTAATGTGATGTAGAGAATATCCATTATATTTTAACACAGATTTCCAATTCCTTTGCAAGGCCCTCTGTATCAGGCACAACATGTGCCCACAGCACCAATGTTCAAATGATGCCCATAGCTGGTCAAAAGTGATGACAATAAGATGCCTTCAAATACAGATCTGTATGTGTGGCCTTATGGTAAATGGTATGCGCCAGTGAACCTTTCACTTTCCAACTAACCAACCTAGATGTCCGGGAACGACAGACAGCCACCCTTCTCTACTTCCATCATAAATTGAATTTTCTCATGGACTGAAATCAGGTGCTATAAAAACTGTGACACATCTTCTTCACCATGGGACCATACTACAAAAGTATCATCAACATATCACCAGTAGACAATATTATGAAAAGGAAAGTTTCTACTCACCATATGCTGAAGATGTCACAGATAAGCACTACAAAAAAGACTCTCACAATTAAAGCTTTCAGCCATTAAGGCCTTAATCAGCAACACACACACACACACACACACACACACACACACGCTAAAGCAACTCTCACACTCATGACTGCAGTCTCAGGCAACTCTACATTCCATCCTGGATTTTCCATTGTTTGATTATCGCCAGATGACTTTTGGTTTAAGCTCTGCTGAATCACATGTCCTCTCTTTAAAGTCTACCAGAAGAGAGAGAGGACTGCCCATGACAACACCATCAATTTGCTAAAAATATTAATTGTTAAATAAAAAGTAGATTGAGGAAAAGACATGATGAGACAGCACTGTTCTGTCAGCTCTGAACTTACTGCTAATGAGTGACCATAAATATTCATTGAGTCATAGTGACTACAGCCTCCTGATTAAAATCATCAGAGCTGTGAATACAATGTGAGCATTTTCCCACAGAAGGTCTCAGTAATGAAGCGAGATGTGTAGCTAAGTCATATGTCAAAAGCCGATATTGCTCACAGTAGGCTGTAATGGTGCACTACTTTGTAAATTTTTGGGAGATCATATAACCTTGGTGGAAAAGAACTGTGATGGCAAAATTTTTTCACAACTTCTTGCAAAAGAGAAGAAGAATTCAACAATGCTGACATTTTCTTTTCTGCTCTCTGTGTGAAATCTTTATCAGTCTTCCAGTACGTTAGTTCACTCATCAAGCTATAAATCTTCTTGTTGTAGACCTCATGCAGTAACAGCACAATGACATTTCCTTTGCTGCTGGAAGAGCCACCACATGAGCATATTCCCACTCCTTGCATAGTTCAATCCTTTCCATGGAGGAAATATTGCTCTTGTAATGCAGAGCTCTCATATGATGTTTCATGCCTTAGTTCTTCTTCTGCATCACTTGGAAGAGGTCTGATAGTTTCTTCAACAACACTAATCAAATCAGCTAAGGACAAGGTTTTAGGTGTAAGTGCAAGGTTCATGGCTTTCCCAAGCACTGACAATGTCACATTGTCCAAAATCTTACCTGTAAAATTGACCACTGAGCTTGAAAAAGCATGTACTTGCTGTGACATTGCTGACAGGTGTGTGAACTTAGCTGATTGTCTTGAAGCAGAATCACTATGATAACAATCTAACTTGGCCCATGTCACACTGCTGAGCCTCACCCATGAAAGGGATGGGAGATTTGATGCAATCACCATGTGCAGATAAAACAGCTATTTTGGAATGATGTTCAGTTCATGGCAAGTAAAACGAATTCTCTCCTTCATGAGTGCTAGGCTTACCATACATGTGATAAACTTCACAGTGGTTTTGATAAAATGTGTCACTGTGGAAAAATTTATAGTGAGGCCACTGTTAAGGCACTTCAGTTGCAAAGTCTAAGAGAAAGAAGAAGGTTCTGCTGTTAGGTAGTTCTCATGGTAGAGGTGTAGGCCAGCAGTTGCAGGAAGTTTTGGGGAGTGAGTACCAGGTCACCAGCATTGTGAAGCCTAATGCAGGATTGGCTCAGGTGACTTTTAACATAGGGGGTTTATGTAGGGATTTTACTAAAGAGGATCAGGTAGTGATTGTGGGTGGGGCTGGTAATAGTATTGATAGGGATGGGGAGTATGACATAGATGGTGACCTGGAAAAGATAGCCACTCAGACTGGCAACACGAATGTGCATTTCGTGGAACTGTTTCAGCGTCACGATCGGCCTCATCTTAATACAGCCGTCAGGCGTAATAACATGAGACTTGGGGGTGCGCTGATGACAGAAGGCATGAGTCACATTTCAGTGGTGTCGGTGGAGTCTATCGGCAGGACGGGTTTCACTAGACATGGCCTACACCTCAACAGGTATGGGAAGGGGAGGTTGGCAAAACTTATAGGTGACAGCATAGGTGGGGGTGGTGGGATCACTCATGGGAAAATTCCGGTAGTTGTGGGTGTTAGAGCTGTACCTTTTTTAGATTGAAATCAGCTGATAGGTATTCCTGCTTAAGGGAAGTCTCTCTAACAAAGAAACCACTTTCTACAAAGCTTGGGTATCCGATTAATGACGGAATTAGTATATTTCATCAAAATATACAAGGTATTAGAGATAAAGTTAGTGAACTGCTTATAGATGTTGACTCTGAAATTATTGGTATATCTGAACACTTCTTAAATAAGGAGATAATTCAGAGGCTTCCTTTACCAGGATACAGGTTGGCTGGCAGCTTTTCTAGGAGCTCTTTGCGGTGTGGGGGAGTAGCCATGTATGTGAAAAACGGTATCCCATTTGAGTCAATTGATGTTTCAAAGTACTGCACTGAAAAGGTGTTTGAATGTTGTGCAGGTGTGGTTAAATTTAGTGGATCTAAACTTCTTACTGTTGTTATTTATAGATCCCCAGACTCCGATTTCACAACATTTTTGCTAAAGCTAGAGGAGGTTCTTGATTCACTTTATAGGAAATACAAAAAGTTAGTTATATGTGGTGACTTCAATATTAATTGTATAAGTGATTGTGCAAGGAAAAGGATGCTGGTAGACCTCCTTAATTCATATAATCTTATGCAAACCGTATTCTTTCCAACGAGAGTGCAAGGGAACAGTAGAACAACCATAGACAATATTTTTGTTCATTCGTCATTATTAGAAGGGCATTCTGTTAGCAAAAAGGTGAATGGCCTTTCAGATCATGATGCACAAATTTTAAGTCTAAAAGATTTTTGTGCTGCAACACATGTTAAATATAGTTACCAACTTTTTAGGAAAGCTGATCCAGTTGCTGTACAGACTTTTGTAAACCTTATCAAGTAACAAGAGTGGCAAGATGTTTATAGTGCTGATATAGGAGACGATAAATATAATGCTTTCCTCAAGACTTTTCTCGTGCTCTTTGAAAGTTGCTTTCTGTTAGAACGTTCAAAACAGGGTACTAGCACAAACAGGCAGCCTGGGTGGCTGACTAAAGGGATAAGAATATCTTGTAGAACAAAGTGGCAATTATATCAAAACGTTAGAAACAGTCACAATCTAAATGCAGCAGCCCATTACAAACAGTATTGTAAGGTGCTTAAAAAAGTTATTAGGAAGGCAAAAAGTATGTGGTATGCAGATAGAATAGCTAAGTCTCAGGATAAAATTAAAACCATATGGTCAGTCGTAAAGGAAGTGGCTGGTCTGCAGAGACAGGTCGAGAATATAGAATCAGTGCGTAGTGGGGATGTCCGTGTTACTGATAAGTCGCATATATGTACAGTACTTAATAATCACTTTCTGAATATAGCAGGTGAACTAAATAGAAACCTAGTCCCAACAGGGAATCATATAGCGCTCTTAGAAAAAAGTGTTCCGAGACTGTTACCTGAAATGCTCCTCCATGATACTGACAAGAGGGAGATTGAGTTAATAATTAAATCACTAAAGACCAAGAACTCTCATGGATATGACGGGGTATCTAGCAGAATACTGAAGTATTGTTCCACGTATGTTAGCTCAGTACTTAGCCATATCTGTAACTTTTCCTTTAGGAGTGGTCGGTTTCCTGACCGATTAAAGTACTCGGTAGTGAAGCCACTTTATAAAAAGGGAGACAGGGATAATGTTGACAATTATAGACCTATTTCTATGCCATCGGTGTTTGCTAAAGTTATCGAGAAGGTTGTATATACAAGGTTACTGCAGCATTTAAATTCACATAATTTGCTGTCAAATGTACAGTTTGGTTTTAGAAATGGCTTAACAACTGAAAATGCTATAGTCTCTTTTCTCTGTGAGGTTTTGGACGGATTAAATAAAAGGTTGCGAACGTTAGGTGTTTTCTTTGATTTAACGAAGGCTTTTGACTGTGTTGACCACAAAATATTACTGCAGAAGTTGGAACATTATGGAGTAAGGGGAGTAGCTTACAATTGGTTCGCCTCCTACTTTAAGAACAGAAAGCAGAAGGTAATCCTCCGCAATATTGAGAGTGGTAATGATGTTCAGTCCCAATGGGGCACTGTTAAATGGGGCGTTCCCCAAGGGTCGGTGCTGGGGCCACTGCTGTTTCTTATTTATATAAATGATATGCCTTCTAGTATTACAGGTGATTCAAAAATATTTCTGTTTGCTGATGACACCACCTTGGTAGTGAAGGATCTTGTGTGTAATATTGAAACATTATCAAATAATGTAGTTAATGATATAAGTTCGTGGCTTGTGGAAAATAATTTGATGCTAAATCACAGTAAGACTCAGTTTTTACAGTTTCTAACTCACAATTCAACAAGAACTGACATTTTAATCAGACAGAATGGGCATGTTATAAGCGAGACGGAACAGTTCAAGTTCCTAGGCGTATGGATAGATAGTAAGTTGTTGTGGAAAGCCCATGTTCAGGATCTTGTTCAGAAACTAAATGCTGCTTTATTTACCATTAGAACAGTATCTGAAATAAGTGACATTTCAACACGAAAAGTAGTATACTTCGCATATTTTCATACGCTTATGTCATATGGTATTATTTTTTGGGGTAATTCTTCTGATTCAAAAAGGGTATTTTTGGCTCAAAAATGGGCTGTTCGAGCTATGTATGGTGTAAGTTCGAAAACCTCTTGTCGACCCCTATTCAATAGTCTGGGAATTTTGACATTGCCCTCACAGTATGTATTTTCTTTAATGTCGTTTGTTGTTAGCAATATTAGCTTATTCCCAAGAGTTAGCAGCTTTCACTCAGTTAATACTAGGCAGAAATCAAATCTGCATGTGGAATGCACTTCCTTGACTCTTGTGCAGAAAGGAGTGCAGTATTCTGCTGCATCCATTTTCAGTAAGCTACCTCAAGAACTCAAAAACCTTAGCAGTAGCCCAAACACTTTTAAGTCTAAACTGAAGAGTTTCCTCATGGCTCACTCCTTCTATTCTGTCGAGGAGCTCCTGGAAGAGCTAAAAAATTAAACAAATTCCAGTGTTACATTCTTGATTTTCTTTATTTAAACTAACGGCTTGTCGCCTGAATATGTTTCTTATATTTCATTTCATTCTGTTTCTACAATCGTGTTATAATTTCATGTATTGACTCGTTCCATGACCATGGAGACTTCTCCTAAATGTGGTCCCATGGAACAATAAATAAATAAATAAAAAAAATAAAAATAAATAAAAACACATCAAAATTAGTGATGTGCACTAGCAGTCTCTAGTCTAAAACACTCACCTGAAGATGGCTGATTGGTTGACAGCCAAAATATTGACCTCATAAAGCTGCAGTTCAGAAATATCATGGAATTCTCTTTGCAGAGAAGATAGCATCACACATCAAGAGGTTGTACAAGTTGTGCAATAAATGAGCGTGACTGTTAAAAGTTCTTTGGGTTTTTTACTGAAGTGGTGGAACAATGGCCTCAGTTAAAAGTTTACCAGAGTGACACATTTTGTCAAGACCACTGCTATGAAGTTTATCACAAATTAGGTAAGCCTAGTGCTCATGAAGAATGAAATGATCTTTTAAATGTTACTACTTAACTTGCATTGGCCTGTGGTTCATCGATGTTGTGGATGCTGCAAATAATGAGAACATCACAAAAATTTCAAACTTGACAAATTACTTATTGACATCAGCTGATTGACAGAACTGACATAAGTGCTAAACAACTGACAAAACTGAGCTAAGCCGAACTGAAATGCACTGGCTCAAAAAGTAAACAAAATTTGACTGACTGCCTGCGCAGCCTCACTGCATCGCTTTAAATACAATTTTAACAATCACTACCAATGTTAATTTCTTACAAAATATAACTTACAATTAAGAACAATTTAATATGAACTAATTGCTGTTACATTTGTACAGGTTATAAAATATTATGTCAAATAACATAATATTTTTATCATCAACTTGCTTTTATGTGTGAAAATTAATTCACAATCTGATTTCAACAATTATTTTGATTTAACTTTAATTTTGTAATTAGTGACGGTATGGATTTTACTGCTAACATTTATTCAAAGTATACACACCGTGCTTCACCAGATTACATAAATTAAATACACAAATGTTTTCTCAAATACCAGAATTTTGTAAATTTGGGTGGTGTAACTAGCAAGAGGTTCATATCTGTGTAATTTATAAGCATCATTACTTACAATGAATTACATAAAAATGAATAATGAATGAAACATCACTGGACAATGACTGTTGTTTTCGTTTGAATCATGATGAGGTTTTTGTGTTAGCAAATTGACGAATTGCAATTATGGTAGTTAGAGTCATTAGTTATTTATTACTTTTATTTAATGATCTGATATTTAATTTGGCATATGTACATATCTTTGTTAATGACAACAATCTATTAACAATCACGAGGTTTTACGTCATTCCAGAATATTCTACATGTATTTACAAAGAACAATACCTGTAAAAGTACCCATAAAAGGCCCTAGGAAGCACTGAATCATACGATAAATACACAGATTCATATAAGAAAGGTAGTATTGGACAGTTCATAATGATCTCGGGGGGGCTGTTGCATAATAAGGAGAACACTCATTTTGCACACCATGAATGGAATGCCATTTCAAAACAGCTGTTTTATCTTTACGTGGAGGTTGCATCCAATCTCCCATCCCTATTATGGGAATGGGACAATGGTGTGATCTGGACCAAGTCAGACTGTGTCCATAATGAGTCTGCTTCAAGACACCCACCTGTCAGTAATGTCACCAATGCTTTTTGATGCCCTGTGGTCTATTTTATGGATAAGGTTTCGAATAACGTGTTGCTGACAGTGCTTGGGAAAGGCTTGAACATCACACCTATATCTAGAACCTTATCTTTAATTAGTTTTATTTAGTGCTGTTGAAGAAGCTGTTAGATCTCTTCCCAGTGACATAGCAGGTGAAATATGGTGTGAAACGTGTCTCACACTTTAGAGATCTCTGCGTCAGAAGAGTAAAATTTTCTCCATGGGAAGGGCCACACTGCACAATTAATGATAAGATCCTCACACTGTTGACCTTTCAGTGGATAAGGGAATTGCCACTGTGATGTTGCTGTATGAAATATATGACCAGAAGATTTATAGCTTGTTGAGTGAATCGATGTGCTGGGAAACTGATAAAGACCCAGCAGGGAGAGTAAAAGAAAAATGTCAGAATTGTTGAATTCTTCTTCTCTTCTACAAGTAGTTCCAAAACGATTAAGCCATAACTGCTTGGTTTCATCAAGTTTATGTGATCTCCGAAAAATTCACAGAGAAGGTCCACAATTGCATCCTATTTTGAGCCATATCATCACTGTGACATATGACTTAGCTAGACATCTTACTTCTTTACTGAGACCTTCTGTGGGAAAATGATTGCACTATATTCACAACTCTGGTGACTGTCAAAAGACTGAAATCACTATGACACAATGAATCAGACTTTTTACCAAGTTTTGATGTCACCTCACTCTTCACTCATGGATTCATTGTCAGTCATCAGCAGTAAGTTCAAAGTCGATATAACAATGCCATTTCATTATGCCCTTTCCTCAATCTATTTTTTATCCAACAATGAATGTCTTCAGAAAATTGACAGTTTTGTCATGGGCACTCCTCTTACACTTCAGGTAGCCAACTTTTATTTTTGAAAACTTTGAGGAGAGAGCACTTGATTTGGCAGAGCTGAAACCAAAAGTCTTCTGGCAATATGTTGATGATACTTTTGTAGTGTGTTTTCATGGTGAAGAAGAAGTTTCATGATTTTTGTAGCATCTGAATTCAACTCAAGAGAATATCCAATTTACAAAGGAAATGGAGAAGGATGGCTGTTCACCATTTCGGGATGCCACATGTACAAGTCTGTATTTGCAGGCATTACCAACTAAGGGCATCCTTGATGCACTGGTACATGTGAATGATAGAGACAGCCTTGCAAAGGAGCTGAAACATGTACAAAGTGTGTTCAAAGATGTAGGAAATTCTCATATCAGGTTAGCACAGCTTTACGGAGGAAGAGACATGACCACTCACGAGATCAAGAGGAGAAGGAGCTGTTTAAGTCTAGGGCATTCCTCCCATATTTTGGCAATATTTTATCAAAATTATTTAGAATCCTAAGAAAACATTATTTTAAAGTAATTGTCTGGCCATATATGAACACTAGCATTCTTCTCGGCTCAGATTACAGAACGCTGAAATCTACAGAATACCTTGCTAGTGTGGCAAAGGCTACGATGATAAGACCAAACCCACAGTACTTGAAAAGTGTGCTGAACATGATCACCACACTCACTTTTCACAATCCAGTACATCAGCCACTGCTGAGCATTGTATCTCCACAGGTCATTCTATGGATTATTCTGCTGTGGAAATCTTGGCCCCTACAAGATCTTCATGGTCTTCAAGTCTTAAGAAATCTCTATAAATACATTTGGCAGAAGATCTTATTAATCATGATGGTGCCTTTCAGCTGAATAAGCCCTGGAACCCAACATTTTCTTTAGTATCTTCAGAAAGAAAATATTTTATGCCTAATGACATGCTTAGCAACAATTAACTTTATTAAGTGGACATCTGAATTTTAGCTGTGCAAGTCCACATTCTGACAGAGAGGCCGCATGTAATATCACACATGCACCTGCACACCACAGATGGGGCAATATTCAAAGAGGAACCAAAATCCACTGAAAGGGGTTGTGTGATGGTTACTATGTACATGCATCTCTGCAGCAATTTTTGGCATAACATTAATTATGTGCATTAGCAATCTCCAGTCTAAAACACTCACCTGAAGATAGCAGAAAGGTTGCAGCCTGAAATATCATGGCAAGTTGTCAACCTCATCTGGCTACAAATCCTAAAACACCAAGGAATGCCTAGAATCTGCAGGAAACTTAAGAAAATGAGGCTAAATTCAGAGTTTTAAATAGACAAATAGCACAAAATTAATTTAATTGAACAGAGCTCTGAAAACATTTTAAACTTTGAAAGAATGGAAAATCCAGGATGGAATAATGACAACATTGTGAAAAGGACAGATAGCTTCTTTCGATATAGAGGAGACATTGAGTCACAGACAGGCACAACAAAAAGACTGCTATACATTTATGCTTTCCACCATAAGACCTTCCTCTTTAGTATCTTGCATTAATTTGATAATATCATTATTATAATCCCCATGGAATTGACAGACTGAATAGCGATAATGAAAGAGTCAAAATTTTTGTTGTATAATGGATGTGCTTAAATATTTTTTATGTTGTAGTGAAAAAAAATTAGTATACTTGCTATTTTAGTAAACACAGTTTCTTATATTTTCCCAAAAGAAGTTTATTTACTCCAAAATCACAAAGAATATTTTCATTTGGAAACTGTTGCAAAAGAACAAGAGAACAAAGTACTATTGGGTCATTTGTTCTTCATAATTCAAATAAAATTTTTCCTAGTCAGTGGACTGGGAGAGGGGCTTCATTTGAATTAATGATTTTTTGTGGAGATATACTGAGACATATTAAAGAGTCAACTGTGTCCTGCAGTAAGAGATTAGATGGTTGACCAAATCTGGTAAAGATGTCAATCACTGCCAGCTATAGAGATACTTTGGTAAATTCTAAGTGCATGAGGATAGAGCAGCATGGTTAGAACAAGATAAAAGACATTTTGAACCTTTTTTGAAATCAAAATGAGTAAATTTGTTACATTTCATACAAATAAGGACACTGCAACCACTGCTGAGTTTGTTTTTAATCATCATTTTGGAGGGAAACACGTTTATGAATATTACACCCAACTTTATTTATCTGCACAAGCTGATATGCTATAAAACACCAGACTTTTCTTCGACCTCATGTGGCAGAGAACAAAGAAGAAATAGTAGATTTTAATATTCTCACGACTCAGAGGTGAAGCACAAGCATGTACTAGAGTAGCGTGAAGAATGAAATGGTCGTTGCCTTTTCAGGGTGTCATCATGAAACTCACATTATTTAGTTAATTTAGAAGAAACATGGAAAACTTAAATCTGGATGCCTGGAAAAAGGTTTAAGTTCCACTCCTCCCAAATATGAGTCAAAATAGAGAACAGCACAAACAAAATATAAATATTCCATTGCAAACATTGTAAATCAACTCAACAATGATTATTTATGATGTTTTGTTCGTGTATAAAATATTATAAATCTTAAGTCATGAAAGCAGCCTGCCCATCTACATGTTACAGCAATCATCTTCTGTGACTTTTCTGACTTTCCCAGTGGGTCTGATGCAAATACACTTCTTGTGTTTGCTGCCAGATAATACTGTGCAAGTCCCACAATATTTCATTGAAACAACTTTTCAACATCTTCAGGTGTTGGTGGTTGGTATCATTATAGCTGCAAGAAAGGCTGGTGATAAACAAGTAGCATAATTGAAATTCAGGTCAGGAACAGGAATTACGCATGTTCAGGAAGCTGCTCACAATCGAATGGAAGTGGCACTCACAGCATCCCCTACAAGGATCTGAAGAGAAGCATTCCATGCATACATAATGTGCTGTTGGGTGCTCCTGTGGTTGAAAGATAAATTAACTCTCTGCAGTGTAATACACCAAGTCATAAATTGAAGGCCCTTTCTTCTCCTGTTGTAATCTAATGGCAGCCAGTGTTGGATTCCAGGCGGTGCTTGCAATTAATTGAAATCCCACATTCCTGTTGATAAGATTGTCCACCATATGGACCTAGAATAATGATGCTGCAGAAAAAAATTCAGTTATCTTGTAAAAATGCAATGTCCCATGTACAGGCAATGCTCTGCTGATATATCAAGATGGCCCAGGGATGTATATGAATGGTGTTCAACACAACATTCTTCCATGGTGTGACACGTCTGTCCAGTATAAGATTTCTCACCCTTGTGCGGGATCTCATACAGGGTGGCCAGAAATTGTCTGAAAAGCCTGTAAGGGTGTTGCAGGGTAGATTGTGCTGTGAAGGGGATGAAAGAGGGGATGAAAGGGTTTTTGGAAAATGTTGTTGTTAAGGAAGTTTTGAAGCTAACTCTGGAAATTAGTATTTGGTTTGTTGATCAGAAACAAAAAGACACATGTTCCAGAATTTTCAGAAATTAAACCCCTAAGGAGGTGGAACAGTGGCTGAAAGTCTTTTATTAAATAAATCATTATTAAATAACTACTAAAGTATTTTAAAGCTAAATCTATGAAAACTGCTATTCCACTTCTCAGTTATAAATAAAGAAATATGTGTTAGTGGACGAAAGTTTCAATGAAAATATCACCAAAAGAACTCAAAAGGCAGGATTAATGACAACCTTCAACTCCAGCTATCAGAATTGCTTTTTGGTTAGAAGTACATTCAGAAACGACCTAGCTTCTATGGCCTTAATTAGTGTGAAACACTTATAAAGTGTTGCAGACTGTCTACAACAAGTTTTAAGCTATTAACAATCACCACGACTAACTGACTTTGTCAGAATTGCATAGAAAAAGAAACAGATGTTTGATACATTAATTTTTCAGTGGGCCTTATACATGTTTACAAAATTATTCTTGATATAAGTACTACACAAACTATCATTAATGATGACAAAATAGATGCTATATTTAAATAGGTAGGCCTACAGGAATATCTGTTTGACATGAGAAAATTCAGTGCCAGTTGTGAGACTGACATAAATAACTGTAGAACTACTTCTCTGATTTGTCTCTTTCTTTTTTTAACTTACTACATGAAACTGAGTTAAATCCATTGGGACACTTTAATTATCTAAAGACTGGCAGCCATGTAAAGGTCACTAATTCTTTTATTAAATTTTAATACCTTGACTGAGCTTAGTTTGCATACACTATATACACTGTTTGCACAGTGTGTAGATTCATGCATGAGCAATGGACATAACAACATAGAAATTTGATTACAGAAAAAAAATATCTGTGCAGTCTGCATGAACAAAGCAGTGGGTGCTAAACAAGTGTTCTCAAAATCAATAAATTTAATAAATGAAGTATAAAAACCAGCAGCTGAGTAGTGTAAGAGGGGGAGCAGTGCTGCCTTTCAAAGTAACTGCTTTCCTCCTATCGTATACAAATTGGTATCCAGACCTTAAGGACAAAAGTAATTTTCACATGATGTTTTATTACCAAGTAACATAGCTCAATGAAACTTGAGACATACACTGAGAGAAACCTATAGTATAGTACAGAAGGTAACTGACTGAAATATGTAATGAGATGAACAGAAATGACATTTTTATCCAAAGACAATAATTAAACTGAAGTCAGACAGAAAGCAATATTAAAGAAAAGGTATTGAACTAGTATTTTTGTCAGAAACTATATCAGATCCTCATTAAATGCCTCCAATTTATCGAAACCATTCTAAACCAGAATAGTGTTCCACTTTTCAGAACTTATTGAACAACAGCTCAGTTCTTCTTGCAAAAAGAATTCTCTATAGAGAATGCCTAATAAATGAAGTCCTAGCATTGCTAAATAACAAAAATTATTCTGTGTTAGCTCAACAAGGATATTGAGTTTGTAGATCAGAAAATGATATTTGAAAAACAAAATTTTACATTATTAAAATTGGTACTGACATCCTCTTAGGTAAAATATTCTGGAGTTAAAATAGTCCCCCATTCAGATCTCCAGGTGGGGGCTACTCAGGATGATGTCGTCATCAGGAGTAACAAAACTGGTGTTCTACGGATCACAGTATGTAATGTTAGATCCCTTAATTGGGCACATAGGTTAAAAAAATTAAAAAGAGAAATGGATAGGTTGAAGTTAGAATATTGTGGGAATTAATGAAGTTCAGTCCTCCTCAGGGGACACTGCCTTAATGTAGCATGACTATTCCTATGACTTGTTCCTCTATGCTGTCTTGTGTGCTTGAGACATGTCAATTGGTGCTCTGCCTGTCCCCAAAATCAGTTTGTTGTAATTTGAGAATGTGTCCTTCTTCTTACAAAAAACAAAGTGCTGGTTTCCACACCTCACTAAGGTTGTAACTGAAGTAATGTTTGTCCGATTGATCCCTTACTTGAATCTTGATGGCTTCTTTAATCACTCAGTACCAGAATTTTGATATCTATGCCAGAACGTCAGTGTGATAATAATCCAGCACATATACTCCCAATAGTTACTGCTCTGTGGCAGACAGTTTGTCAGATTTATTGGCCAGAAACAAGTCTTGACAACCTCTAACTTGTTAAAGCATCTCTTTATGTTGACATATTTATTTTTGGCAACGTTTACTGTGAGCAGAGAGAATGAATTCCTTACATATCTCAGTTCCATACATACAAACATCAACTTTACCCTGGAAGTTGAAATGGTTAGAATGCTCTTCTTTCTGAATGACCTGTTAAAAAGAAGAGCATATGGTACAATGAGCCACACTGTATACTGCAAGAAGACACATATTGATTTGGCACGCAAAGCATTGGTACATAGGGCTACATACCCTTTCAGAAACAGTATCATCCAAAAACTAGAAAATCTGGCGACAGTTCCTCATAAGAAAGGGTACACGGAGTGGCAGCTCCAGTGAGATCTACAACCTACATTGACAATACAACCAGCAAAAACAAAACAGGAACTGAGAAGTATGTAACTATTGCATTTACTTCCTACAGTGGTGCATTATCTGGGAACATAGGATGCACTGACAGGAAATGCCATGTAAAGACGGTTTTCTGCCTACAGGCTAAAACTTGTGCTCTCACCTTTGTAGCTGAGGTGACTAACAAGTGCCTATGAGGTGTCAGTTAGAATCCTGGTGGTGGATGAAACTTTCACTGCCAATTTTTGGACAGAAAGAGGAGGAAAGGTGGTAGCATTAGTATCCTGATCATCAGCCTTTGTGCCAACATCCTGGATTAAATTTCAAACCTCTCCACAGAGTCTCTTGAAATAAGGAAATATGACACTGTTGATGGTGATCCATCTGTCAGATGGGGACATTAAGCCTGGTTGCCTCCTTGGTGTTATTTAAGAGAAGTATGTTATGTGGCAGGACTGAGTTTCACACTTTGTGTTCTCTCAACATCATCATACAAAACAAACTTAACATTATACTTCACATGTACCCATTACACTAACCTACACTCCACAAATACACATCCAACACCCTTTCACTTATACAGAAGAAAAGTGGCCATATGCATGCAGGAAGAACATCTTTTCTGTTAGGTGAATCCATCCTATGGGATTTCCCTGCCAATAATGCCATACAACTTTTACATTTACATGTACATCGCTTGGCAGTGTCTAACAAATCAACTGGTAATGTGACATGTCATACTTCGTCAGATGGTGGGAAGTGTTAAAGATCACTTCCATGAAAATCAGCAATTGACCCAAGTACTACTGCCTAACAAGTTTGCCAATGCAGAGCACTGTCTATGGAATGGAATGGATTACGGCCACACTAAGGTTCTGGCAAATATGTCAAAATGCTGAGACTTAGTCATTAAAGAATCCACAGAGACTCAAGTAGGGGATTGGCTGATTGATTGTAACTGTGGCTGCAACTTTAGTAAGCCATGGGAACCTGCACTTTATTTTATTAAGAAGAAGAAGGAAGTATCCTGCAGTTACAACTTCACTGATTTTGGGGGCAGATAGAGTACCAGTGGACATGTCTTGAGCGTGTGTCCCGGAGTGGAAACTGAGGACAGAGCAGAGTCAGAGTGATCATAGGGAAAGACACATGCTGCATGCTAACACCAAGGCAGTCGGTCCATTGGTGCAGTGGATGATGGCAACATGCTCTTTTGCTGAAATAATGTTCTAAATCTAAATCTACGTCCACACTTTGCAAATTACCATGAGGTGCATGGCAGAGGGTACATCTCATTGTACCAGTTATTAAGATTTCTTCCTGCTCCATTCACATACAGAGTGTGGTAAGAATAATTGTTTGAATGCCTCTGTGCATGCAGTAATTATTCTATGTTCATATTCTATCTTACTCTTATGACCCCTATGTGAGAAAAACATAGGGTAGTGTAGTATATTCCTACCATTTAAAGTCAGTTCTTCAAACTTTGTTAATAGGCTTTCTTGGGATAGTTTTCGTCTATCTTCATGGATCCTCGAGTTCAGTTCCTTCAGTATCTCTGTGGCATTCTCCAATGGATTAAATAAACCTGTGACCATTTGTGCTGCCTTTCTCTGTATATTTTCAATATCCTCTGTTATTCCTATAAGGTACATGTCCTACACACTTGAACAATATTCTAGAATCAGTCACAGTGATTTGTAAGCGGCCTTCTTTATAGACTGACTGCACTTCTCCAGTATTTTACCGATAAACTGAAGCCTACTACCTGTTTTACCCATGACTGAGACTATGTGATCATTCCATTTCATATCTTTACAAGTATTTGTTTGAGTTGGCTGATTTCAACAGTGACTCATTGATATTATACTAATAGATTACTATAATTTTTCCTTTTATGAAGTGCACAATTTTACATTTCCGAACGTTTAAAGCAAGTTATCAATCTTTGCACCACTTTGAAACCTTATCAAGATCTGATTGAATGTTTATGCGCTTCTTTCAAATACTACTTAATCATATACAACTGTATCATCTGCAGAAAGCCTGATGTTACTATTAATATTGTCTCCAAGGTCATTAATATACAACATGAACAGCAAGGGTCCCAACACTCTTCCCTGGAATACACCCAAAGTTACTTCTACATCTGATGGTGGCTCTCTATCTGAGATAACATGCTATGTCTTTTCTACCAAAATTTCACTTGACACCCCATATGATTGAACCTTTGACAATAAGCATAGATGTGGTACTGAGTCAAATGTTTCTTGCAAATCAAGAAATACTGCATCTATCTGATTGCCTTCATCTATAGCTTTCAGTATGTCATGTGGGAAAAGTGCAAGTTGGGTTTCACATGATCGATGTTTTTGGAATTCATGCTGGTTGGCATTGAGGAGGTCATTATGTTCAAGATGCCTCATTATGCTTGCGCTCAGAATATGTTCTAAGACTCTACAACTAATTGATGCCAAGGATATTGGATGGTAGTTTTTTGGATCACTTCTACTACCCTTCTTGTAGATGGGTGTGACCTGTGCTTTTTTCCAAGAACTGGGTACCATTTTTTATTCAATTAATCTATGACAGATTGTAGTTAGAAGAGGGGCTAACTCAGCAGCAAATTCAGAATAGAATCTGACAGGGATTCCATAAGGACCTGGAGCTTTGTTCAGTTTTAACAGTTTCCACTGTTTCTCAACACTACTGACACTAATACTTATTTCATTCATCTATTCAGTGGTATGGGAATTAAACTGTGGCAGTTCTTCTGGGTTTTTCTTCACAAAGGAACATTTGAAATCTGGCTGTTTGGCCATGAATTGTTTTGTTATACAAGGTATCTCACAGGATTCAATTGTGGGACTATTCCTGTTCTTGACAGTACTAGGTCTACTCCTGTTCTTCATTGACACAACTCGCCTATCAGAAAACATAAAACACTTCTAAAATCTGCAATTCATGCTGATGATACATATACACTTATCAGTAGTCCAATCTCAGTCACATCAGAAACATCCAAGATGATTGATGAATGGTATTCTTGAGCACAAGATGAGTCTGTAGCAGTTTCAGATGGAAGTTGCTCTGAGTGCTGCAAAGTGACTGGAAGCTGCTGTAAATGTGTGTGTTGGGTCACCTAAAGATAGTGACATACCAGATATACCAAAGATATTTCAAGTACTACCTTGTTCTATGGATACTGTCTCCTATACAGGTAGCACAGGATCTATTATCGCTTGTCCACTTGTCAATGATATGTCTTGGGACCATGTACAGGAGTGGAAGAGATAGGTGATTACTCAGGGCCCTAACCAAAAAGACTGAGATGCCGTCTCCTACCAAAACTGCAAATGTGTCAGTGATGTGTGATGGATAATGATACCCCTTAGGGAAATGGCAGCAAAATAGTGGAAGGGTCACCTCCTACACTCATATATGTCTTGGACCACATTCATTATGCTGAAGAGGCTGTTCTGGAAGCTACTGGGGGAACAACGTGTAACCAGTTGCAAATTGTAGTCTGTATTGGAATAAACAAAGCCTGTCACCTGGGTTTTGAGGTCATACTTGGTTCATTTCAGTGAATAGCTAAGAAGGTGAAGAAGATCAGCCTAGCTCATGGAGTTTCAAATGAAGCTAACAATCAGTAGCGTCATCCCTAGAACTGATTTTGGCCCTTCAACACTAAGCTGAGTAGAAGGCTTGAACCAAAAATTTGAGGGTTCTGTGACAAGATTAGGCTGTGACATATGGTTGAGAACTTTAGGGTACCCTAAATGGGTCAGAACATACTACCCATCAGAGGCTTATTCCCAGTTGATTGCTTGTGTGTGGAATGCACACAAGGTTTTTTTAGCTTAGGTAACTCTCCATCCAATCCGGATGATGATAGCTATTGGAGACCTCAAAGTATCAGTATAAGACTTAAAAAAAAAGTCCCTCAGAGATAAGACAATTAAAATCATAACGACAAATGCCATGGCATTTGCAACAAAGTGATGGGTTTTGAAGCAGTACTGAAGAGCAGTGGAGTTCACATAATACTAAATATAGAAACTCAAAAATCTCAAAACTGATAATAGAGAAATTTCTGGAGTAAATTTAAGTGTGTAACAAAAAGAAAAGTTAATAGGAAATAAAAGTGGTGTACAATTCGTTAGGATAAGTGATAGGGGTGACAAGATGTCATGCAAAATATTATGAAACGTCTTCTCTGAAAACTACTTAAAACATATGGTTTGGAAGCTCGTTTGTGATGTAATTTATTAGATCTAATGGCATCAAATAAACCTGACATTTTTGAGGATGTCAATAGTACAAAGGGCAACTAAAACAATTTCAAATTGAAAGTTCAGCAAACTCGATAGCAAGGTAGTCACACTATGTCTCAGGGAAGACCCTTGAATTTTTAGCTCTGGGCAAGGTCATGTAGAGGAACTGTGGCTAAAGTTTAGAAAAAAACAGCTAATTTAGTAGAAAATAAGTCTAGTCCTTACTTTTAAAACTTCAGATGTAGGAAAAGTTTTCTACCCTCAATCCCCAAACAGTTTGTGATGAGGGTGACTGTCCACAATACATAGTTTCTGTAAAGGAACTGCAAAAGAAACCAGTGTAACAAAAAGGACAGGGCTATAGGTACAGAGATCCTGAATGAAATATGCAGCTCTCAGTGGGATGATGGGTGAAGCCTTCAACAACTACTGTACCAGAATCTTATTGAAAGCTTGATCATATGACAAGGCTATCAGTGGTACCAAAGTTAGTGCCCAGGCACAAATGAATGACATATGAATTGCAAGTTTTTCTTTTCAAAGGAGGATCCAGGAATATTGCCTTAATTGGATACTCATGCCACTGCAGATATGAGTGCAAGACAAGTAGTAGTATAAGTGGCATTGGGGAGCAGATAAAATTGTCAAAATTGATCAAGAATCCAGGACCTGGTTTTATCTATATCAGATTATACACAGAATTTGTGGCTGAGTTTCCCTCTTTTAATTATAATGTATGGTGTGATTACAGTTAAAGTTCCAGTTTTGAAATGCTGTAAAAAATAAACATCTCCTCAGAATGACATCAAATTTAAGTAGAATATTATCAGAGAAGGGGGAAACACTATCGGAAAAAATAACAAAAATTTTACTACTAGATGGTACTCTAAGCAAAATAAAAGACATGGGTTACATAGCTGTTTGTCAGTTTGCTTCTGAGATGCTTGGTGTGACTGTCTCAATGCAGCATCACACACTGCTGCTAAAGCTCTTTTACAAGAATGGTGACTGTGTGTCAGTAGCTCTGCAGAAGTTCTGGACAATCTAGGGTATGAAAACAGACACTGGTCCAATGTCTGCCATGGGTCTGGGGAAAATGATTACAAATTTTGAAAAGACGGGTAGTTTTGAAGTGCAGTGTGACAGAGGAAGGAAAACAATCGATCTGTTGTCAGTAGAAGATGTGGTCACAGCATTGCAGGAGGGGTTGAGTGGTGGTGTGCAAACATGCAGTGTATGTGGAATTGCCTGAACATTGAATATGCCTGTGAGTACAGTGCATAGAATTCTATGAAACATATTGCATTACTACCCATACAAAATGACCAATGTTCAGGAATTGATTCATGCTGACCTGCCAGTAACAAAAACATTTGATACAGAATTTCTTACTCATGTGGAAGTGAACAATGAATGGCCATGAAACATTCTGTGGAGAGATAAATCCCATTTCTAATTCCAAGGACAATTCAGCACACATAATTGCTAAACATGGTCAATGGAAAATCCACTTGGATTTCGACTGGTATCACTTCATTTTGCAAGGGTGATAGTGCGATGGCATCATTTATCCTAGGGCCATATTTTCCCCCAAAGATGGGGGAAATTATACAAGAGTCTTCCGTGCACCAATGTCATTCCAGCCCTTCAACAGCATGGATGTATGGGCAGGATCAGTTTCATGCAAGATGGGGCTCTTCTGCTCATTTTACAGCCAGTGAAGCAGCTGTTGAGACATTTTGGAAATACTTAAATTGTCAGCCACCATTTCCCTATGCCTGACCATCCACATCACCTAGTCTTAATCCGTATCACTTCTGCCTGGGTGGTTAACTGAAAGATGCTGTGTTCAGTACTCTGATTAAATCAGAGAATGGAGAAATACTATGGGAAAAAAATAACAAAAGCTGAACTGAAGGCTCTGAGTGTGCAGCACATTCAGAAAATGACCTACAAGATACTCCAGTCTGTTGTGGGACGTGCTGTTTCTTGATTTCAACTTATGGCAGAAAATAGTGGATAGAATACTGAACATAATATTAATGATAATAATAATAATAATAAATCCCATGGAGGCCTGGGAAAAGAATTGGCCTCAGGTATGTTCCGCCAGTCGTAAAAGGCGACGAAAAGAACAAACCACTAATAGGGCTAACCCCCCTTTTTGTGTGATTAGTTGGTTCAGACAGAACTAATGAAGCCTTGGAGAAGCGCTGTCATGGTCGGGGATGACGCTTGAACCCTATGCCCGTCCACAATGGTAACGACACATAGAAAATGATTTAAATCCAAATAGAGGTGTTTTGCAGGATATGCTTTCTGCAACCACAGACAGAGGATGAGATGGTCAGATGAAGTTAACTGACACCTCGGGTTCTGTTATTACCAAGCAACAAACTTAGGAATCAACACAACTGGATACAGATCACAAGTATACACAACATTTATTACCAGATACCCAGAATTAAAATTTTTAACAGAAAAGCGACTAGCTGATCAGATCCGTGTAATAATCAAAAATAGCAGGATACCCCAGTCAGAATTAGAAAACATCAAACAACAAGTACAACAAATACTGGAACAGAATAATGTGCAATCAGAAGAAGAAGAAAATACGGTAATGGACTCAAACATCCCAGAGCAAACAAACAAAGAACAACACGCATCAATTAAACAATCAGAGGAAAACGAAATCTTAAGACAGCCACCAGAACAAGCACAAATAAAACACAAAGTGACACACATCTTAGATATAGAAGAAAAATTTCAGCTGACATATATACACTCCTGGAAATTGAAATAAGAACACCGTGAATTCATTGTCCCAGGAAGGGGAAACTTTATTGACACATTCCTGGGGTCAGATACACCACATGATCACACTGACAGAACCACAGGCACATAGACACAGGCAACAGAGCATGCACAATGTCGGCACTAGTACAGTGTATATCCACCTTTCACAGCAATGCAGGCTGCTATTCTCCCATGGAGACGATCGTAGAGATGCTGGATGTAGTCCTGTGGAACGGCTTGCCATGCCATTTCCACCTGGCACCTCAGTTGGACCAGCGTTCGTGCTGGACGTGCAGACCGCGTGAGACGACGCTTCATCCAGTCCGAAACATGCTCAATGGGGGACAGATCCGGAGATCTTGCTGGCCAGGGTAGTTGACTTACACCTTCTAGAGCACGTTGGGTGGCACGGGATACATGCGGACGTGCATTGTCCTGTTGGAACAGCACGTTCCCTTGCCGGTCTAGGAATGGTAGAACGATGGGTTCGATGATGGTTTGGATGTACCGTGCACTATTCAGTGTCCCCTCGACGATCACCAGTGGTGTACGGCCAGTGTAGGAGATCGCTCCACACACCATGATGTCGGGTGTTGGCCCTGTGTGCCTCGGTCGTATGCAGTCCTGATTGTGGCGCTCACCTGCACGGCGCCAAACACGCATACGACCATCATTGGCACCAAGGCAGAAGCGACTCTCATCGCTGAAGACGACACATCTCCATTCGTCCCTCCATTCACGCCTGTCGCGACACCACTGGAGGCGGGCTGCACGATGTTGGGGCGTGAGCGGAAGATGGCCTAACGGTGTGCGGGACCGTAGCCCAGCTTCATGGAGACGGTTGCGAATGGTCCTCGCCGATACCCCAGGAGCAACAGTGTCCCTAATTTGCTGGGAAGTGGCGGTGCGGTCCCCTACGGCACTGCGTAGGATCCTACGGTCTTGGCGTGCATCCGTGCGTCGCTGCGGTCCGGTCCCAGGTCGACGGGCACGTGCACCTTCCGCCGACCACTGGCGACAACATCGATGTACTGTGGAGACCTCACACTCCACGTGTTGAGCAATTCGGCGGTACGTCCACCCGGCCTCCCGCATGCCCACTATACGCCCTCGCTCAAAGTCCGTCAACTGCACATACGGTTCACGTCCACGCTGTCGCGGCATGCTACCAGTGTTAAAGACTGCGATGGAGCTCCGTATGCCACGGCAAACTGGCTGACACTGACGGCGGCGGTGCACAAATGCTGCGCAGCTAGCGCCATTCGACGGCCAACACCGCGGTTCCTGGTGTGTCCGCTGTGCCGTGCGTGTGATCATTGCTTGTACAGCCCTCTCGCAGTGTCCGGAGCAAGTATGGTGGGTCTGACACACCGGTGTCAATGTGTTCTTTTTTCCATTTCCAGGAGTGTAGAATACAAAGACAGAAATACAGACATTAGACCATTTTTGCATAGTCCCCCAAATAACCCACAAGCCGAAGCAACAACAACAACTATCAACACAATCATACACAACAAAATAAATGAAAATACAACTATGGAAGAGTTACAACTACTGGTTTGTATAGGAGCACTCACTACACTAAATATAGACACTAGGCAGAGACCAGAACCAACCAACACACAGAAGAAACCCACAAAACCAGCATGGCAACACAGGCTACAGATCAGAATAGAAAAACTGAGAAAAGACATCGGACAGCTGACACAATTTATAAAAAATGAAATATCAGACAAAAAACGAAAAAGGTTAGGTAAAATCTCACAACAAGGAGCGATAGAGCAATTAGATGAAAAGAAGCAGAAATTACAAGCATTGGCCGAACGACTTATAAGATACAAAAAAAGTGAAAATAGAAGGAAACAAAACCAAACATTCAACACAAACCAAAAGAAATGTTATCAGACAATAGATAACACACACATTAAAATAGACAATCCACCAAACATAACAGACATGGAACACTTCTGGAGCAACATATGGTCAAACTCGGTGCAACATAACAGACATGCATGGCGGATACAAGCAGAAACAGACACATACAAGATGATACCACAAATGCCTGAAGTGATAATTTTGCAACATGAAGTCACTCGAGCAATTAATTCTATGCACAATTGGAAAGCCCCTGGAAAAGATAAAATAGCAAATTTCTGGCTAAAGAAGTTCACCTCAACACATTCTCAGCTAACTAAATTATTTAACAGTTACATTACAGACCCATACACAGTCCCTGATACACTTGCACAAGGAATAACATATCTGAAACCTAAAGATCAAGCAGACACAGCAAACCCCGCAAAATATCGCCCCATAACATGCCTACCAACAATATACAAAATATTAACTTCAGTCATTACACAGAAACTAATGACACGTACAACACAGAACAAAATTATAAATGAAGAACAACAAGACTGCTGCAAAGGAGCATGAGGGTGTAAAGAGCAACTGATAATAGATGCAGAGGTGACATATCAAGCTAAAACTAAACAAAGGTCGCTACACTATGCATACATTGATTACCAAAAAGCTTTTGATAGTGTACCCCGCTCATGGTTACTACAAATATTGGAAATATACAAAGTAGATCCTAAATTGATACAGTCCCTAAACATAGTAATGAAAAATTGGAAAACCACACTTAATATCCAAACAAATTCAAATAATATCACATCACAGCCAATACTGATTAAGCATGGAATATACCAAGGAGACTCATTAAGTCCTTTCTGGTTCTGCCTTGCTCTGAACCCACTATCCAACATGCTAAATAATACAAATTATGGATATAATATTACTGGAACATACCAACACAAAATCATACATTTGCTATACATGGATGATCTAAAACTACTGGCAGCAACAAATCAACAACTCAACCAATTACTAAAGATAACAGAAGTATTCAGCAATGATATAAATATGGCTTTCGGAACAGACAAATGTAAGAAAAATAGCATAGTCAAGGGAAAACACACTAAACAAGAAGATTACTTATTGGATAACCACAGCGACTGCATAGAAGCGACGGAAAAAATAGATGCCTATAAATATCTAGGATACAGGCAAAAAATAGGAGTAGATAATACAAATATTAAAGAAGAACTAAAAGAAAAATATAGACAAAGACTAACAAAAATACTGAAAACAGAATTGACAGCAAGAAACAAGACAAAAGCTATAAATACATATGCTATACCAATATTGACCTATTCATTTGGAGTAATGAAATGGAGTAACACAGAACTAGAAGCACTCAATACACTTACATGATCACAATGCCACAAATATAGAATACATCACATGCATTCAGCAACAGAAAGATTCACATTAAGCAGAAAGGAAGGAGGAAGGGGATTTATTGACATAAAAAACCTACATTATGGACAAATAGACAATTTAAGAAAATTCTTTATAGAACGAGCATAAACTAGCAAAATACACAAAGCAATCACTCATATAAATACATCGGCTACACCATTGCAATTTCATAACCACTTCTACAACCCTTTAGATCACATAACATCAACAGATACAAAGAAAGTAAATTGGAAAAAGGAAACTCTACATGGCAAGCACCTGTATCAACTAACACAGCCACACATTGATCAAGATGCATCCAACACATGGCTAAGAAAAGGCAATATATACTTCTGCAACATGAGCCAAGTAAATATATAGGACGCTGTAGCAGAGGCAGCGAAAAATTCTAAGTCCCAATCAAGGTCACGTGCTGCTCGACGCGTAACACATATCTAACACGTACTTAATGTATATATACAGTGAGACGGAAGGATTCATGATTGCAATACTGGATCAAACAATAAACACCAGATATTACAGCAAGCATATTATTAAAGATCCCAATACCACAACAGATAAATGCAGACTTTGCAAACAACAAATAGAAACAGTAGATCACATCAAAAGTGGATGTACAATACTGGCAAATACAGACTACACCAGAAGACATGACAATGTAGCAAAAATAATACATCAACAACTTGCCATACAACATAAACTAATAAAACAACACGTTCTGACATACAAGTATGCACCACAAAATGTACTGGAGAATGATGAATACAAATTATACTGGAACAGAACCATTATAACAGACAAAACAACACCACATAACAAACCTGACATCATACTCACCAATAAAAAGAAGAAATTAACACAACTAATCGAAATATTCATACCGAATACAACAAATATACAGAAAAAAACAGGTGAAAAAATTGAAAAATACATCCAACTGGCTGAGGAAGTCAAGGACATGTGGCATCAGGATAAAGTTGACATTATACCAATTATACTATCAACTACATGAGTCATACCACACAATATCCACCAGTACATCAACGCAATACAGCTACATCCAAACATATATATACAACTACAGAAATCTGTAATTATTGATACATGTTCAATTACCCGAAAGTTCCTAAATGCAATGTAACATGTACCATACAGTTAAAAGGAAGTCACGCTTGATCAAGGTCCGTGTCACTTTCCATTTTTAACCAGACATAACATCTGAGAAAGGAAAGAAATAATAATAATAGTATTTATTCAACATCAAATAATCAAATACAATCCTCAGAAATAATACAGTTTCAGGACATCATACTGATTATTCTTCTGAATATGTCAATAAGTTTCAAACTAAAGATTAGTTTGTGTTAATAAATTTTACATTTTGTTGTTATCAAAACATTGCATCAGTTGTGAGTTATTTAAAACTATGTGCTTGACACACAAGATAAAGTACTCATCTAGGGAATAAAAAGGGTTTTTAGTTAGAATTTTTTTTAGCTGTCTTTGTTAGTAGGAAAGGCTGTGAAACTTTTCAGTAGGGCATTGGCTAGCTTCATCCCAGCATGGCTCTGAGCACTATGGGACTTAACATCTATGGTCATCAGTCCCCTAGAACTTAGAACTACTTAAACCTAACTAACCTAAGGACATCACACGACACCCAGTCATCCCAGCATGAAGTGCATTTTTTTTCACATAAAGCTGTTCTGTGGCTATTTACACAGTATCTAAATTTTTGTCTTGTATCATACTGGTGCAGCTCACAGCTGGAATTTGGATTTACTGTTTTCACAAGCAACATAACTTCCAATATTTATACACCTGTAATGGTATGCATAACTAATTGTGAGAACAGGTTCTGATATGTTTCCCTAGTTTGGCACCACAAATAATTCTGATAACTTTTTCCTGTAGTGTTTATAATGTGCTTAGGGTGGCTTGAGTTGTTGCACCCCAAATTTCTACAGCATAGTTTAAATTTGATGAGAATAGTGTGTGATAATCAGTTTTTAGTACACACATATCCTTAAAATATTTGCTAATCGTGTTTATGGCAAATACATTCTTCAACAGCTTTGAGGCTAAGAAATCTATATGCATGTTCCATTTGAGGTTGACATGGATTGTGATTCCCAAGAATTTTATCCAGTTTTCCTGTTTTACAATATCATTTCCTATGAATAATTTCATGTCAAATTCTATTTATGTCCTAGTGTTAAATTACATTATTGCAGACTTAGAAGCACTTACAGTGCCATCTAGTGGGAAAATTTTCATTTATTTATTTTTTTCCATAATATTTCCTTCTTCTTCGATAATATTTCTTTCAAGTTTGATCTCATTAGGAGCAGTGGTTCTTTTTTTACATGGTTTTGAAATTGGGACTTTAATTATAATCACCCCTTACTGTTGATTCTTTGGAAAAAAAAAAAAAAAAAAAACTGTGACCTGTAGCTGGAAGAAAGCAAAGCTCACATTCATCTACAAGATGGGAAACAGAAGTGATCCACAAAACTGCTATCCTATTGAATTGATGTCCATCCATTGTAGAATCTTAGAACATATTCTGAACTAAAACATAATGAAGTATCTCAGACAATGTGATGTCCTCTATGTGAACAGCTCGGATTCTGAAAAAATCGGCAGTACAAAATGCAGAATGGGATTTTCACTCTGCAGCAGAGTGTATGCTGATATGAAACTCCCTGGCAGATTAAAACTGTGTGCTGGACTAGAGCATTTGCCCACGAAAGGCAAAGGTCCCGAGTTGGAGTCTCGGTCTGGAACACAGTTTTAATCTGCCAGGAAGTTTCATATCAGCGCACACTCCACTGCAGAGTGAAAATCTCATTCTGGAAACATCCCAAAGGCTGTGGCAAAGCCATGTCTCTGCAGCCTACTTTCTTCCAGGAGTGCTAGTTCTTCAAGTTTCGTAGGATAGCTTTTGTGAAGTTTGGAAGGTAGGACACAAGGTACTTGTGGAAGTAGAGCTGTGAGGATGGGTCATGAGTCATGCTTGGATAGCTCCATTGGTAGAGAATTATAAGAGCCATGGAAGGCTCAGCACCTTGATCTTCATGCAAACCCTCATTTAAAAAGCTTCATATTCTTCCATTACCATGCCTATATATCCTATAAACAATAATGTTTATAAGGAAAATCGTAGATGAAAATAGCAAGATTGCTCCAAAAAACCAAAATATCCATTCATACAACACAAGGAGTAATCAAGATTTACATATGCACTTTTCACATACAACACTAAAACAAAAAGGACCATTGCAAGCAGGAAAAAAAAACTGTATAACAAACTACCTAAAATAATTAAGGCAATAACTGGCATGCATAAATTCAAAACTGCGATGAGTGACTACTTGCTACAGAATTGCTACTATAGTGTTGATGAATTTTTATCAACAATGTAAATATGTGAAAAATTTAAATAGTTTATACAATTAAGGCCAAAATAAGAAATGTGTACATGTAGATTTATCTGTGTATTATATGTGGTCTATTACATATATGTGTGTGTCTGTATAATCATGGCCAAAAGTATGAACTGTGTGCGAGTAAAATTTATTTGTGTATTTGTGAAATGTTATTCCCATATGTTAGAGTTATATTGTTACATACTGAAAACCATACAACAGTTTTTCTGCGAACTTTATTGCAAATTATTTGACTTGTCCTATATCATTATGTACCCCTGTACAGTGTATGATTCACAGGACCAATAAATATACAATACAATGCAATACAAGAGCACTTGCCCACAATAGGTACAGGTCCCAAGTTCAATATAAAATGCAGTTCACACTTTTCTCACATGATTTTCTGATAGCCATGATCAAGGCGGTCAGGTTGATGTAGTATTTCTTGATATCCAAAAAATATTTGACTCAGTGCCACACCACCAAAACATATTAACAAATGTACTATCATATAATGTATCAAACAAAACTGTATCAGATTAGATTCAATTTTTTTTTCCATAGACCCAAAAATGAGATGATTCTCATGGGTGTGGAGCATGTCACTAAGTATAACAAGGATACAGCATGTTATCTTGGATGGAGAGACATTAGCTGATGCAGGGAAGTATATTACAATTGTTGCTATTCACATTGTATATTATCGATCTGGCAATCAATATTAATAACAATGACAGACTTATTTAATGAAGTACCATCTGCACAAATATTCAGTCAGATCTTGACAAGACTTCAAAGTGGTGCAAATATTAGCAGCTTGCTTTCAATGAATAAAAATATAAAATTGTGCACTTCAGAATACAAAAAAATGTAGTGTCATATGACTACAATATCCAAGAGTCACAAATGAAATCAGTCAATTCATTTGAATACCTGGGTGAAAAAATTAACAGGGATAGGAGAATTATAAGTTTCAAAAATCTGAGTTATTATCAATAGGAAACAAAAACATTTTAAGTTTATATTTATTAACACAATATATACATGTTCAAAAGACAACAGCAGTAGAGTAGTAATACTTTTATTGAGCTTTTAAAAATACAAAAAATGAGAAATGCACTCACTTACGTTCAGCTGTGCTTAAGAGCACGCAAACAAGCCCAAAGACTATGCATTTAGCAAATGTCACAAAGAAATGCAATACCAGTCTCAAATGAAGAGCATTGTTCATGCCATCATCTCTCAACTTAATGCACTGGATCCACTCTTCTGGAATTGGCTTCTCTTATTTCTTGTCACATACTGGACAGAAAATAGCTGACCTGTCTGCTGTCTCTTCACGTGCAGTAGGTCTATTCTGTCTGGAACAGGATATATCCTCAGAAGCAATGTTTCTTATGTAGCTGAATGTCTCCCCAGTATTAGGTCCATAAGACGGTATGTATTTTTGTATGGATGTCATGACCTCTGATCATCTGGCTTGTTTTCTCTTACTTGTTTGCTTGGCTTCCAGTACAGGCAAGATTTCTGCTGGAGACACTGACGTTTCTGCTGTGTTCTCACTTCCCACAAATGGAGAATTTCTACCTGGGTCACTGTTGGAGGTGCTGTTCAGATCTACCACTTTAGGTGGAAGTTGTTCTGTTCATCGAGAATTCTGGTTTAGATCTTCCTGGGGTCAATCACTTATGTTTGATGGAAGGAGTACCTTATCTGAAAGCACATTGGGGTTAAATGGGTGTTTACTTGTTGCGTGGAAGGAATGCTTTGTCTTCTGAAGAGTGATAACTCATTCATAGGCATTAAGAAATACCGGGCAGATGTCACTTAACATAATTGCAGTCCCTGGCTTGTCATGCACCCATTTATCAGCTTCAGATGCATAAGCAGTTTTCAGTGGTCCAAAGAAACAATTATCTAGGGGCTGAAGTTTAGGACTGGTGTGTGGTGGCGTGGATAACAAAGTTATGATAATCTTGACAATAGAGAACAGCTTGAAGACTGCAATGCGACTTGCGATTCTTAAGTATCAAGAAGAATGGACCATCTTTAGTTGGGTTGGCATAGCCATTGAAGTGCTTTAGGTAGTCAATGAAGAAACCAGAGTTTATGAAACCACTGTCTGAGATCATGGGGAGAGTTCCTTTGGGTGCATCTTTGAAGAACGTAGGCTCCATCCTCTTTCATGGAAAGATTATGGCTGGTGGTATGAAGAAACTGATAGGGTTCATTGCACAGGCAACTGTGATGGTTTGCCCTCTTTTTGCTGACAGAACCTACACAACCAAATGTTTTCCTTTTGGAGTTATGATGTTTTGGATCTTGTTAGAACAGAAAGTATTCCTGTCAAATCCATGTTACAGATGTGATGAGCAAGAAACTTTTCCTCTTCTGCTCCCTGCTTCAAATTTTTTTAGAAATCTCTCAGTTTGAGGTTTACTGAAACCAGTACTCCTCCCTATATTGCATTTCTATGGAGTCCAAAGTGTAAGATGGTGGCTTTTGTAGAAATCTTGAATCCAGTGCTATCCAGCTGCCTTTGCATCGTTACTGAAGTGGGGATCCAACTTGTTAGCCTCTGTGCGCCCAAACGCTAATTGCATGAGCTGCAGCCTGCTGAGACCAAAGAACATAGCATAAAGATCACTGACATAGGTTGCCAATTCTTTTTCTAATTCATATAAGAAATTTTTTAAAACATCCTAGTGTTGTTGGTACAGTGCCCTAAAAGAAAACACTATCTGTAATCAGAATATTTTGAATGTAGCCTATGCATTTGTATATTGGATGCTTAATAAGGGAATACATAAACTATGTTCCCTACTCATTGCAACCAGTCTTTTGCTTAAAGTAAATTCCTATGTACCAAGAGCGGCGGCAATCTTTCATTTGCTTACTCCATTTTTTATTCATTTTCTGGCCTCATTGAGCAGCGCTTCAGTAAAGATGAACTTCCTGTCCAATTTTTGTACTTAATTTGAAGTCAGTCTGAAACAAAACCTATCCTTCAGACTCCACAACACATGCAAAATGGTATAAATTTGCAGTTGCACCCTAAAGAGTAAGCACTCACTCTTTGGGGATGTAACATGCATATTCTTTCATACAGTAACAATGATTCTACCCAAAGTCAGGAGATGGCAGCACATGGCAAATTTGCAAAACATGTGGATGCATTATAGTAGACTGAAAGACAACCTCTCAAAATGCAGTCAAGAACTGAAGGCTATTGCTCATGTATTCTGTGAATAACTTTTGCAACACAGTAACAGAATTACTTTAAGAAAGCTGAAAAGTGGTTCTTACCAGTTTCACTTCAGAAATACAGGGTTTCTTCACACAACTTCTATGAGGAGTTTCTGATACCACTCCAGACACTACTACATAAGTTGCAAGCTGATCAGTTTAATCAGCTATCAGCAATACAAGCTGCACTCTCTTTGAGACTGTGCACCCTATGAAGCAATTTGATCACATTGTTTGTTAGTTAGTCACATGTTCCAAGGATAACTTTGCTTGATAGATCATAATGATGTGGAATGAGACATTTTACATTCACATTGCAAATTAATTTGTACATAGGCTCAACTATAGGTAAAGCAGGAAGGTGACTTAGTTTCATTGGTAAGGTACTGACAAAATGCAGTCTATGAACTAGACTGTCTACATGACACTAAGGTGATCCAACATAGACCATTACCCACGTGTATAATCAAATAAGACCAACAGGGGATATTGTATGTATACAAAGAAGGGCAGTACAAATTGTGACAGGTTTTTCTCTCCCATGGGAGAGCATCATGGAAATGCTGATTCAGCTGAACTGGCCAACTCTCAACTCTTAACAACAGATATCAAGTGTCTGACAAAACCTTCCCTATGAAATTTAAAGAACCAGTATTAAGTGAGGAACTTAGAACTATGCTACAATCCACTATGTATAACTTCCACAGGGATGACAAAAACTACATTAGAGCATTTCAATATGCACACAGTGGCTTAAAAGCAGTCATTCCTCCTGCACTCCACACATGCATGGAATGGGAGGAAAACATAATAATTGATACAGCATGAAGTATCCTCTGCCACACTTCTCAGGGGTTTGCACAGTTTGGATGTTGATGTGGGTGTAACTAGTTTGAGGAGACATAGTGGTTCATAGGACCTAAATGAGATTACTTTGAGGAGAATGGAAGGTAAGGTTTTGGAACAGAAGGAAGATGCGTTACTTCCTCAAAATGTTCAGAATGCCGATCATGTTCATTTTACAGCATAAAAAATGACTAGAGCCTACATTTGAACTATCAGGCATTTTACATGGAGCTAGTCACATTAGAGGATATAGAGTAATGCTTCTAAAAATAAAGAACACTTTCTCTTATGAACATGACTGAAGAATTAATTGTGATAGTTTTACAGCCAGTTCTGCCTATATAAGGATTTACACTCGCTAGCTCCATCCAGTCCTGTTTTAGGAGCCTCAATGAAATGTTGACTCCCGGCATGTTTCGATGCAGCCACAGAATGAGCAACATTTATGGTATCACATTTAAATTATACAGTGTAGTTAGATAATTTTTTGTTTGTAAATGTAATATTAGTCAATATGTTTTGTACAATGTTTCTTATTTGTGTATGGCTGTTGATCATGACTGTACAGTTGAAACTGTTATAGCCACCAAATAATTTTGTGAGCATTAACTGAAATAAACTATAAAAATTTTGTAGTAATATTTCTTATTCCATGTGTTTCCAGTGTAAATAGAAAAACTGACTTGTATTTCATTCATGACAGTAATGCACAGATATTTAACTCTGGATGCACAGGCCAATGGCCAATTTTTGTGCTACACTCGTATATGAAATGATTGCTATTAACTACTCTTGATCTTGCAGTCAAGAAGTACAGAATTTTCTATATTCTGAATCTAGTTCATAAATTTCTGTGACTTTTGTTCTAGTATTCTTACATTTATGGAGTCCATTTCGTACACTTTATAGGGCCAAAATGGTTGCCACTCGTTGGAAATTATTTGCAGCTTCAGAAATTAAGACACCGCCTAGGTTATCTTCACCTTGTATGGGATGATTTGGCACTTTCTTATGGACCAATCATTGGTCTTAGACTTGGAAATAATCTCATTGCAGTTATCTGCGGAAAGGAAGCAGCTTCTACTGTTCTCTCTACAGATGCTTTTGATGGTCGTCCTGATGGTTTCTTCTTCCAGACAAGAACATTTAACAAACGATTAGGTAAGAAAATTTTTACATCACTTGCCTGATATTCAGTTTATAGAGTTTAATTATTTATTAAAACAATTACTCTGAGATGCTGTAAAATGAGCAAGCTTGGGCCCACATTTTCTAGTTTTTCAAGATTTGTCCTCCATTTTTGTTCCTAAAGTGCAAAAACATTTTGGGAAAAAAGTGGTGATTTTACATGTACATTTTGACACAGAATGCATAACTAATCATTCTTGTATGGGAAAAAAACTTCTTTTCCTAAACGGACTAATGTTGATGCACTATAAGAAAACTTTAATTTTTAATTTTTGGGAAAAAAGTTTTTGATCAGATGGCCAATATTGCTCATGATTTATGAAGAAATAATGTTAATGCAGGTTCTGTAAAGTAAAGTAAGGCAGAGAAAAGGCAGTTAAAGTTAAGTACTGATACTTTACTAAATATTTTACTGAGTGAAAATATTATAGATGGGAGTGTAACACAAGCAGGGGAAGTATCATTATGAGATTAGAAAAGAATTTAGTGACCCAGTTCCAAAACAGAGTAATATCCTCTCCTAATTGCACTGGGCTCATTTTTCCTTATTTTTATGTCCGAAAAATTATAGGTAATTACATCTTGTTTCCTTTCAGCTGGCTTCTTCCAAAACTTCATAGTTTCCTCCAGGCATGACGCCCTAACTTTCTTGGCACATTATAACTGACTACAATATAGTTATTTTCTTTCAGGTTTTTGTTCCATGATACATTATCTTTTTAAGCAGGGTTTTTATAAGTGTTACTGTCCTCCTGTCCACATTCCAGTTCATCACTTGTAGAATAATCAACAGTGAAGTCAGACTTGTCAGTAGAAGAGGTTATACACCACTAATTTTTTCTCTCCTTCTCATTTGCAGGTGATCCAAGCATTTGCACTTCCAAGTCTGCAGGGATGACTCATTTTCCAGGCCTCACATTTATTAATTACCTTTTTCTTCTTACAACATGTGCAGACTCTGCTCTCTTACCAATTGCTGCTTTAAGAAATGATTCACTGACACATTCAACTTTCACAGACCTTTCAACATCTGACAGCCTTTTCAGAACTGCATTTGCCTTAAAACTTCTAAATCCTGAAACCATGTTATCTTCTTTGCCTTGAAGAGTCACTATTTTTTAAGCTATCTTGGAAATGCTTCCTTAGACAGTTCTTAAATTTTTCTCCATTTGTGTTTTGCACCATTCATGTAGGATACTGTATAGAACAATTATGTAGGTATATTTAAGTGAAACTGGAGCAACTTTGTGCCAAGACAAAGTTGTCCTAGGTAACCTATATTGCAACACCAAGCATAATTTCCAAATGATATAAGAAAGTAAACAGAAATTAAGCTTTATTAAAGGGACAATGTAATTTTATACTACTTAATGTAAAGAAACTGATACTTATTTGAATTTTAAGGTTGAAATTAATCTCTACAGGCAAGATAGTTGTTACACTACTTTACCATGACCAAAGAGGGGAATTCTTGTAACAATGCTTCCAACAAGGAAAAAACATTTGGAAACCAGTGCAACCAACTTAGACTGAGACTATACATACTACCAAAGAGTATAGAACACCTGTATTTCCAGAATCTTCAGGATAATCTCCAGAGGAGAATAATTTATCTTTTCCTTGTATGTGGGACACAGTTGTTCCAAAGAGCCAATTCAGAATCATAACTCTGAATTATTAAGTCATGGGAGAACAGTACATTAAATAAGGATGATAGCAAACCAGCAGTTCAACAGTCTTGAGGAAAGATATACATCACTGTCACTTCCCAGTTCTACAAACTGATGATGAGGAATTGGCAAGGAAATAGAAACTCAGGATTTTGCCACAATGCTTGAATGTCATTCTTCTGTTTGTGAATTTACAAGTGGCTATTGTTAGAAATCCTATTGTAAGCATAGAAGAGCCAGTATAAAAACAAAGATAATAATGATGCAAATTCGTCATTTTCATTCTCTAAAATGGCAATTGCTTTAATAAGATTTGGTAAAACAAAATTTTTTTTTTATTCTGTGTCCATGATAATCTGCTTGCCTTCATCATCAGAGCTTGCTCCTTTCAAAAAGTTGTAACAATAACATCAAAAAATCTTATTGTAGAATACTCTTTTAGATGATGATCAGAATCATTGGAATTTTAGAGATGAAGCCAACTCACTCTTCTTTCAAAATGAATATTATGTTGTAATAAACAAGTTCATAAGTGTTAGCTCTGGTAAAAGGGAGAGGGTGGGTGGCAGAGAGTGGGGATCAAAGGCTGAGTGTTCACAATGGATATTTTTGGCAATTTTATGAAAGGAAGGCTCTGAACATGAACTCTGGACATCTTACACCATATTCTATTGAAGGATAAACAACATCTGACTATGGAACAAAACTAGCCTAATGTGTTTAAGGGTTTTAGGAGCTATTTATACTTACCTTCTACTGAATGCAGGTGTAAGTACAACATTACCAGTAGGCTGAACACAACTTCATTCCACATGAAAGCATTAACAACTTGAATGCATACAATGTAGGCTTTCACGGCTGGTGTTGTCTTCAGTTGAAACTTCCGGACAAAGAGGCCATGGTCAATGTATAAAATTTCCACCTAATGTTTCGTCTCCATCTGCTGGCACAACGTCAACATCCATATTTTGTCCAACTTTAAAACTTTAGTTTTAAAGTTGGACAATCAATTACTCTTAATTGAGAATGATGACGCCTTCCAAAGATAGGCATACCATCGGCATTGCATGACAAGTGGTGGTGCCCTCTATGCACTCTATAAATGTGAGAGTACCTGGAGCCTCAGTTGCAGTAGCCGGATGATGCGGGAGACATTCAGAAGATGTCTCCCGCAGATGGAGACAAAACATTAGGTGGAAATTTTATACATCGACCATGGCCTCTCAGCCCAGAAGTTTCAACAGTATTTAAGTGTGAATGTACATGGACATGTCACTGCATCCTCAGGAGGTAAAGTTCACAGTGTTGCTGATAGAAACACATGCAGGATGCTAGCTAGTCCTCAAGCAGGAGGCATGAGTTACAGGGAGGACAACTGCAGCAGAGTTAGTACTTTGTTTATGCTTTGTGCTTAATTTCCTTTACTAGATGTGAATAGCAGCTCATTTTTTTACTTATTTAGTACTTTCAATTGCTTTACTATTTTTTGTACTTGCAAAAGTTAGCCTCATTTGTAACTTTCAGTAGCAGATATGGCAAAGAACTGTGGTCCTTGAGAGAGCATGCTCATCACAAACACTTGGATTATATTGAATTACACTGTATGTACTATTTGTTCTGTAGACCAATAGAGATGACATTTTCTAGGCTGTGAAATCTGTTAAAACCTAAAATATGTAATACATATCTGCAGAGTAACTGTATTCGATGAAGTTCCTTTCGCAGATTCTAAGTGAGGTGGTCCACAGCAATATGTAAAGTCAAATATTTTACAGATGTTTCTTTTAAATCTTAATTAAGAAGCAGACCACAAATATTTAAATGTATAAATACTGAAGTGCACTGGATAATACCAGTTCTGTTGTAGCTAAGCACTATCAAAACCAAAATCAATTTTCAAGGCTTACTTATACTGATTTGCATTACTGCATTGAAGTTGTATTGGAGTTAGATATTACATACACACATCAACAAAAATTTTGCATCACCCTGGTTCCCAGAACTCTTGAAGATAGATGTTGACCGTGGATATTGCATCACAACCACAGTCCCTTTGATGGTTCAGAGTCATCACTAAACCTGCCCAATGATGTAAACAACCATGCATGAGCAGGGCCTAATAGGCGCATGGGGTCCGACAACCAATCAGTTCCAGTCATTCCACCAAGAAGGAGGTACACAGCTTGTGTTGTCTATAGTTATGCCTAGATGGTCAATACCACAGTTAGATCATGTCCACATTGCTACTTTGTGCCAGGAAGGGCTCTCAACAAGGTAAGTGTCCAGGCATCTCAAGAGTGAATCAAAGTGATGTTGTTCTGACATGGAGGAGATTCAGAGGCACTGCCTCACTCAGGCCACCTAAGGGCTACTACTGTAGCAGCTGACCGCTACCTACAGTGGCTTGGAGGAACCCTGACAGCAATGCCACCATGTTGAATAATGCTTTTCATGCAGCCCCAGGACATCATGTTATGACTCAAACTGTGCGCAATAGGCTGCATGATATGCAACTTCACTCCCGGCGTCCATGGCGAGGTCCATCTTTGCAACCACAACACCATGCAGCACTGTACAGATGGGGTGAACAACATGCCGAATGGACCGCTCAGGATTGGCATCAAGTTTGCTTCACCGATGAGTATCGCATATGTCTTCAAACCAAACAATTGCCAGAAAAATGTTTGGAGGCAACCTGGTCAGGCTGAATGCCTTAGACACACTGTCCAGCATGTTCAGCTAGGTGGAGGTTCCCTGATGTTTTGGGGTGATGCTATGTGGGACCGATGTATGCTGCTGATGGTCATGGAAGGCACTGTAATGGCTGTATGATATGTGAATGCCATTCTCTAACCAATAGTGCAACCATTTTGGCAGCATATAGGTGAGGCATTCGTCTTTGTGGATGGCAAATTGCTCCCCCATTGTGCACATCTTGTGAATGACTTCCTTCAGGATAACAACATCGCTTGACTAAAGTGGCCAGCATGTTCTCCAGACATGAACCCTATTGACCATGCCTGGGATATATTAAAAAGGGCTGTTTATGGAAGATGTGACACACCAACCACTCTGAGGGATCTACACTGAACCACCGTCGAGAAGTGGGACAATCTGTACAATGCCTTGATGAACTTGTGGATAGTATGCCACGATGAATACAGGCATGTATCATTGCAAGAGGATGTGCTGCTGAGTATTACAGGTACTGGTGTGTACAGCAATCTGGACCACTACCTCTGAAGGTCTCGCTGTATGGTGGTACAACATTGCAAGCTAACATCCCAAAGATGTTTGGGCTCACATGAGGTTCCTCTTCATCAAAAAGTTAATACAACATATAATAACAGTAATAATAATATCAGGTGCTAAATTAATGACCCATAAATGATGTAGGCCACACAGTTGCTATTTGGTTAGAATAATGTTTATTCAGAAAGAAAACTAATAGTAAAAGTGGTCGTATTTAGAGTTACTGTTACACTCAACTGCATATCCATTTGACACAGTTCAGTCACTTACAATCTCATCGCAAAATACAAGTCCAATACTCCACCTTGTAATCTACACAAAAAGTTAGAGTTGACACCAGGTGCACGGCTGCTCACCGCTCAGAGACTAAGTCCCGTGATATCACACACGCGAAATTTTCTAAGTCATTTCACTTCCTAGCTACCTAAAGACCGACTGACTGCTTTCGAGTTCCAATCCAAACTGTTCCTTTGGTGTCTAGACCAGAACTGTCCACTTTGGTGTCTCCAGCCATACTGTCCCTCTGCCCATCTCCGGCTGCATCTCCTGCGTGCTGAACATTGTCACTCAACTGACTAGTGCAGTTCCCTTCCCAGAAGCTGTCCATCTGATTGGCTACAGATTATTCTACAATATTTTACATTTTAACATATTTAAATAATCACAGCTTGACCACTTACACATTCTAACTAAGGTAACAATAATATCCATTACATAATAAACGTTAAATTCTTTTACATAAAACCAATACAATTTCCTTCTTAACTTTGAATGTCACAGCCAGTAGCCTTGCACCAATGTGCTCTCTGATAAATAAATAAAGAACAAAAGTAACTATTATGCACTAAACATTACAACAAATATTCTATTACCTAATGATTCAATGAGGTGTCATGCTGTATCATTCAGTGTGTTTTGTGTGGAGGAGATGATGATCTGGTGCTTAACTGAAAATTCTGATAATATAAATTTACTATAGTTTTTAAACAAATAAAGTTATAGAGTTGGTATGTCATTTTAATGATGCGCTATTATATGAAATGTTGATTGTTAAGATCGACCAAAGCACTCAGATTTTAGCATTCAGGTCTTTGTTACAAAACATGATAATTTCACTTTAACAGTAAATCCTAAACTATTATAGATATGATAAATATTCAAGTTTTATTGGGATCACCATGAAAATTTAAGAAAGATGGTATATTAAAATTACTGTGGCTTCATTCCTTGAATTACTACAGAATTAAATAGTTTTCATAAGTGTTTCCCTATATGGCCGATCTTAGGCCTGCCATATTTAACACTGCTACACCTCCCTGGACACAAGCAGCTCCTACGGGGTTTCCCTAAGATGTATGTTCTCGTCTGTCTCACTTGCATGCTACAGCACTTAGGCCTGATCAGCCTGGCCTCATTCAGCACAATAGATGCCTGTGAATTTCCCCATCTCATGGCGAATCTGCACTATTTGTAGCACACTGTCCTGGATGGCAGGGTTTGTTTCACAATTCCTGGAAGGCTGTCTCTTTCGGCCATGTACTTAAATGAGACCAAAATGCTCATTAACTCACAACGTGGAATGTGTGGTTTTCTTGGGCAATAAAAAGGGCGGAAATGATGTTTATGTTGATCTCTATTCCAATTTTCTGTACAGGTTCCGTAACTCTCGGAACTGTGGTGATGCAAAATTTTTTTGATGTGTGTAGTATCATATTGTGTGATACAGTTAATAATAAGTACAGCTAATGGTTTTGCTAAGAAATTCATAAGTGGAGTAGAAGTTTGCCACTGAAATAGCTCTAAACTGTTTAGGGTTTCTAGCCAGTTATTGAAAAGAATGTGTTTCTCAAGGACGTACCACTTTCTGGATGAAAGTGAGTGACCTTAAGCCCTTACGAGGATTGTGTTTAGTCCTGGTACTGCTTCAGTAAACTGACTTTTCGGTGTTAATGAAATACGTATTACTTATGACAAATTTTAGTAAAGAAGAAATATGCTGAGAAACAATATAAATTATACTCCATTCTTTGAATATGTTTCTCACAAACAGTTTTGCTTGACTTGATGAGTCTCCTCAAAATATGATATCATATGATATTATGGAGTGAAAATAAGCAAAATATGTCAGATGTTTCACTTTTACATCACATAAGTCTGACGACATCCACATTGAACATAAAGGTTTGTTTAAGTGCTTTAGGAAGTCTGTAATAGTCCCCTCTCAACTGAATTTGTTATTGAGTTATGATCCCAATAATTTAGCATAATCTTTGATTTATTTAGAAGTTTAAGTAGTTCTTTTGTATGTACCTTCTAACTAAATGTATTATTACATTTTAATCTCAAGAATGCTGTTATCTCATTCTATTGCATGTCTTCATATTGTACTTATATGTTGGGTGAAACTCTTTCAAATCTTGAAATGCACACAATTGGTTTTTTTTTGTTTCCAAAGTTGAATATCAGTGACTCGGTTAACAACTTATCAATGTACATTAGCAGCTCTGTATAAATCTACATTTGATTTTCTATTGGCAATGTTTGTATCATCTGTGATCACTATGCATAATAAATAGTAACAGAATAAATAGTAACAGCCCTTTGATGGAACCCTTTGGGATACATCTTGTGATTAGTTCCCATTCACATAAAGACTGATTACTTAATACAGGACACTTGCCTACTGATACCATTTGTTTCCTGTTAGATAGATATGATTCAACTATTTCAGAGAATTTTTTATGACATCACAATATTCTACCCTACTTAAAAGGATGCTGGGAGTTTTAGTGACAACTGTTCAGTTGATGTCACAAATGCATCATGTAGCCTGACAGGTTCTTGTACTGCTCATGTGATCCACAGAGAAATCTGATCTGGCACCAATGATCTCTTGACAGTGGCTAAAAGATCATGCTCAGTTCTGGATCTGTGTGATAGAAAACCTTTTACATGGCAAATGGCCAAAAGGTTAGTTCATATTTCTAATGAGCAGTTTAGAGAGGTGATCATAAATGATAATAAGACAGAGCCAGAAGGCTTTGCCTCTGCTGCTCGAACAGTGGCTCACCGAGGTCCAAGTGGTAACAGGTACATTGTTAGACACATGAAGGCTCTCTGTAACTCAGTAGAAAGTCTGGTTAATTCATAAAGCATGCTAGCAATGAATTATGGCTAGTGCCAATCTCATCATACTTATGTTTATCATAATTACTTCAAAATTATACACATATATCAGTGTGGGGAATGTGATTCTTCAATGTCTACAGGTGTATTTTATGATGAAATAAATCTTGGGTGAACAGCCTGGTATGAGGGTGCATAGGACACAATATTTCGGCAATCAACCACGTTTCCATCATCAGGTGCGCTGATGTACTGACCTGCAGTGGGCCGGCACCAGGTATATATAGGGCAATCCCACTCCTCCCTCAGGCGCTTCCTATGAGTCGGTGCAGTCCGCGCCCCATGCATAGTTCAGGTACAGCATCCATTCTCCCGCCATCTGGGCACTGCGTCTTAGGTCTTCTCATTCAGGAGGGTTGCCGGCACTGCTCTCGTTATTCTTCCCTCCTCCCCCAGAGTTGGTACACTCTGGGAAATATCCTTTTTCTTCTTAATCTGGGTGATCACATGTTGCCACGCCTTGCTAAGGATGTAACCACTGTCACGATTTAGTTGTGGCTCCCTTACTCTAATCTCTATGGCTTCTTTGATGACACAGTCCCAGTATTTGGAGGTCTGTGTCAGGACTTTGGTTTGGTCATAATCCATGCTGTGGAGCTCCAACAGGCAATGCTCAGCGATTGCCGACTTACTGGGCTGTTGCAGTCTAGTGTGCCATTGATGATGTCCACCGCTGGTCAGTACATCAGCGCACCTGATGATGGCAACATGGTCGATTGCTGAAATATTGTGTCCTATGCACGCTCATACCAGGCTGTTCACCCAAGATTTATTTCGTCAGTGTGAGGAATATTTTACTCACTAACCTTTCACACATGGCTCTAATGTACACTAGTATATATGGATGTTAATGGAAAATAAAGGTTGAACTGGACAGGAAAGTACTTTTGATTTTTCAGCTCCTTTATTGGAACATAACACAATTACATAAAAATTAATATGGGACATTATTAACACAGTGAAAATGACATAGCAATAAAAATGGACACAGTGGAAATAATTCCTGTAGCACACAGTAGCCTCACAGAACTAAAGGTTTCAGCAAGTGGCAAGTACGAATTTTAAACATCAGAAAATATACACAGCTGTTCCACACCTAGCAAATACAGGAAAAGAAAACTTGCAGGCACACATGTGAAAGACTACAGCAATCAGGCAGTATGTGGCACACTATCCGCTGTCATACAATCGTCACTGAAAATCTTGTTATGTGGAAGTAGTTTACAAATCTCATGAAACAGTCAGGAGTGGCATGAAAAATATCAATCTAAAACTGGTCTGTATAAACAAAATTCTAACGCTGTGCCACTAGCACTCAGCAAGGCTTCAGCAGATCCTGCAGTCACTGTTGAGGTGAAGCATCTGATACAGACTCACTGGCATCATCTTCTCTGCAAATGTACATGTCCTCGATATCACCACTGCACGACATGGCAAATCCTGTCTTCAGATCCACACTGCACAAAAGACACTTACTACAAAACACCAGCTCACTTGTGTAAGTTATATCAACTGTTCGGCAGGGAGGTGTCAGGAGCTCTTTCTGTCTCATGCTTCTCTCCACAAAAACCACAAGGCTACCATGAGGCAGTGCATGACAGCCACTTTGATACATTTTGCATGTGACCAGCAAGTGTCATCTGCTGAAGCAGATGGGTGGCAAATGAGCATGCACTGTATCGCATCACCAGACATTTCTCATCCAGTGGGGAGGGGGATGTCGTAATCAGCAACAGCAGTGGTGGCGGCAATATTATATCGGCTGTGGTCCCTGTGCTGGGTGGTGGTATGTTGTCGGCAGGAGGTGCCGTCGGCTGTGGCAGCAAGACAGGTGGTGAGACAGAGGTGATGGCGACACATGTCAGGTCCTCAGCTGGCTGCAGCACGGAGTCAATGAGGCCAACATATGCTGCAGCAACAGGCATGGTGATGGTGTGCACAGTAGGCCTTGCTTTATTCCATGGTGAGCCAGGTGACATGATGCCACACCACCAGCCTTGGCGTTGTGTGCTATTGTACGTCAGTTTGCCGGCACACTGGGGTTTTTGCAGAACAGAACAAAATTTGAGTTTAAAAAATTGAAGCATGTGCATGAGTTACACTGTATGGCACATTCTGACATTTCATAGACTCACATGGAATGATGTTGTATACTGTGGTCTGTATTTTCTGCTGTAATAGTTGACCCATTTACTGTTCAAGGGTAGCACTAAACAGCAAGGAGACTCGTGCAGTTTTCGCACCTCTGCACAAATAGTGCTGTATGTTACAAGAATGGCAGAGTGCAGCAAGATGACACAAAATGTGCCACACAGCATTATTCATACACACACATTCAATTTCCAGTTTAAGTTAAAGCTTCGGTAACTAAAAAGTGTGTAGAAATTTGTGCGTGAGATTTTTGTTCATTTACATTAAAATCAGATGGAGAATTTTGCACTTTATGTCAGGGGCTTGTAAATGTAGGTTCAGAATTGGGACATGTTGACACTTCCTAAATGTTGCCTAATCCTACAAAAGTAGCATGAACTATTAAAAGATAAGCCAATGGAATACAGGCTATAGGAATCCAGGCTATAGGCTTATATGCGTGTGCATGTACAGTGGACATGTGGACAAACATTTTGGAAAAGGTGTTACGTATCTGTTACTGCACACTTTACTTACCAAGAATAGGCACAGTGACATATGGTGTTGGTGACCACTCACTTTACTGACAAGAAAAAAATCTGGTGAATTTATTAAGAAGGAATTGAGGAAATATTATTTAATCAGCATCTTAACAAGATTTCATTTGTCACTGACTGAGGTGCAAATTTAAGCAAGTCATTGCAATTCTTTCAGCATTACTCAAATTATGAACACAAGTTTGAAACACACTTTTGACAATGATTATTTGAAAAATGAAGTTGCAGTGGTTTCTTCCATGATTTATACTGCCAAATATACTACCTGTTCCATGAAGAAAACTAGTGATGTGACATCAGTATAGATAAGCTTGAAGTCAGAAACTGACTAGGTGATGTGCTTATCTAGAATACTACATTCTGTAGTTATCAATATGATAAAATCATGGAATTGCTTGTGGAGAAGGGGGTCTCTGAAAAAATTGCTGCTTATGACAGCACAAACTGAAAAGTCATTGTAATACATGGTTTGAAGACACAGAGTTACAGTTTCTTGTTTAATAGGCATGCTGCACGTCCAGTAAATAAAAGTCTTCCTTAACTGCAAAATGACATTTTCAGTATCACGCATATTTTGGCAGTACAGTTTAACTGCCATATTATTGGTTACAAACTGTAAATACTATGAGAATTGAAAGAGGGCTTTCCCTGCCTTATAGAGGTGAAAGTCAGCATTTTGATTTTGTGCAAGATAGTAACATTTCTGATCCTGCCCTTCTGATTAGCAAAATTTGTGTCTGTTTCTGATAGAGATGACTAGTTAAATATGGTGCAACACATTTATGATGGTACATCAGTTCCAGGTAAGCTGGGACAAAATTATAACATGATAGTAATATCTTACTCTGTTTTTGTGACATATGTAAATATTTATTTTATGTCATCCGTGCTTACCTGCTAAAAAAAGACAGTGTTTTCAGAGTCAAAACACTGTGTGTCATGTTATACTCAATCTGCCCATGAGGTTGAAAGGATAGCGCCAATCTCGGCGATCTGCTTGTGAGGTGGAAGCATAACAGTAAAATCTTTTCTAAGCTATCTAATTTAGTGAGAAGAAATTTTTGTGGTCCAGGTTCAAATGTGGCTAGCAAATATATTACAGTAGACAGAGAACCTTATTTTGGACACATGAAGCAGACTTGATCCAAAATGAGTTAGATGATATTCTAACAATTCATTGTAATTATAAGGCTAACAGAAGAATTCAGAAATGATTTTGTTCCTCTTAGATTTCTAATTTCTTATGTGGTCAAATTTACATATGAAAATCTGAATCAATAATACAGATGATGTTATAAAAAGAGAGCATTTTTATTTTTCACTCTTAGACCAACCATCATTGCAAAAGTTGGTATCTAGTTAGTTACTTAATTATCTTGTGAGACTTTAAACTGTTTCAGAATTTTTGTTATTGTGTAAAGCAAGCTATTTTCTCTTATGGGTCATAAATACATCACAATTAGACAATACCATTCATGTTGATATTAGACATTACCATCCAGGAATATTCGTCTACAGTGTAACTAAATTGATCTGAATGTAGTTTCATAAGGTGGTGGGAGTGTATCAGAAGCAACACCAACCTGCAGACTACTACTACTACTACTACTACTACTACTACTACTGGTATTACATTTACAACGGCATTGCAGTGGGTGCACCAGGCCCGGCAGCCTCTGTCCTCCTCATCCCTTGGTACCTCATTCAACTATAGCCTGCTCACTCCAAGCATTCACACTTGTGAACACCGTGACTGAGCGTGGTGTGCTCGAGTGAGTGTGAGTGAGCAAAATGCCAACTTGCAGACCTCTAGCAGGCAAGTGCTTAACCAACAGCTATCCAAAAGCATGACTCACAATCTGTCCTCACAGCTTTACATTCACCATTTCCTTATCTCCTACCTTCCAAACTTCTCGCTAGTTCTCCATTAGAAGTTTGGAAGGTAAGAGATGAGGCAAAGTTGGATAGAAAGCTGTGAGGACTGGTTGTGGGTCATGTTAACACAGCTCAATTGCTCTATCACTTGCCCATGAAAGGCAAAGAGCCAAGGTTTCAGTCCCAGTCTGCTACACAGTTTTAATCTGCCAGGAAGTTTCAAATCAGTACACACTCTGCAGCAGAGCGAAATTTCACTCTGGAAGTCAGAAATATCATAATATTACCCAGTATTAAGTTAATACATTTTACTGAACTTCACCAAGACATAAACCAATTGCTCATCACTGAATGAAGTTTATATTTTTCTGTCCTGCATTGTCATCAGGTAAATAACAATTTAACTAAATCTACTTTGTACTACTAACAATAAATATAATTAAGAAACAAACATAGTGGGAACTATTGACTCCAATTTAGCTCATTATTCACCTGGACTCAAGAATTTTTAAGCACAGAGTTTAGTTTAAAATTGCACAACATGAGTCTTGACGAGATTGGAGCTTATAGAATCTGCTGTGGAACAGTTGCAGGCCTACTTGACTATCATCTGTGCTTTGTATAGTATGATTCAGTTTGAGTCCTTTAATAATATTCTCAGTAAACACTAAAGATTTTGAATAATCATTTACAATGATTGGAATATGATTTGTGTAGGGTATGGACAGGAGTGGATCCAATACTGAAGACTATTTTTCAAGCATGAAGGATGTCACTAACACCATAATAATTTAGTATTTAGTTACCCAAGTAGAATTACATGGTACACACAATTAAAGGCCCTGTTGGGGCCACAGAACATGTCTCCAGCACAGTTTATGTTGTTTATCTCTGTCAGAAATTCATTTGTAATATCATATATTGCCTTCTCTGCAGATGATCATTTACCAAATCTAGAGTTAGAGACAGCAAGCTACTGTATGCTGTGAACAATGTGTCAGTTTTCTAATGGAGGAGACACTCTAAGAAATGTTTTACATGTCAGAAAAACTTAAATGGGTCTGTAATTGGATGTGATTTGCTGATCTCCAATTTTAGAGATGTTGCTACTGCACGTTTAAGTCCGTCAGTAAATATTCCTTGAGCCATTGACTGATTACAAAGATAGCTCAAGGGTGGTTCTATCAAATCAGCACAATATTTTAATACTCTAATAGAAATGGCATTAAAGTAAGACAAATTACCATCATTCATCAGTACAACAAAAATTTCACTTAGGGTTGGTAATGTAATAAATGCATAATCTGCAAAAGGTCTGAGGTTACTATTATATTGCCTGCAAGTTCATTAATTTATAACATGAATAGAAAGGGTCTCAACACCCTTCTCTGGAGCACACCTGAAGTTACTTCTAGATCTGACAATGACTCTCCATACAAGGTAACATGCTGCATCCTACCTACCAGCAAGTCCTCAGTCCACTCACAAATTTTGCTTGATACTCCATATGATTGAACTTTGGACAATAAGCATAGGTGTGGTACTGAGTCAAATGTTTTTTGGAAATCAAGAAATACTGCATCTACCTTACTGCCTTGATCCAAACCTTTCAGTGTTCATGTGAGGAAAATGTGAGTTGGGTTTCACATGATCAGCATTTTTGGAATTCATGCTGACTGGCATCGAGGAGGTCATTCTGTTTAAGATTCCTTATTATGTTTGAGCTCAGATTATGTTTTAAGATTCTACAACAGACTGATATCAAGGATACTGGATGGTAGTTTTGTGGATCACTTCTGCTTCCCTTCTGGTAGACAGGTGTGACCTATACTCTTTTTTCAAGAACTGGGCCTGTGTTCTTCTTCAAGAGATCTATGATATATTATAATTAGAAGAGGGACTAGCTCAGCTGCAAACTCAGTATAAAATCTGTCAGGGATTCCATCACACCCAGGAGCTTTGTTCAGTTTTAACAATTTCAGCTGCTTCTCAACACCGCTAACACTAATACTTATTTCATTCATCTTTTCAGTGATCTGCAGATTACATTGCGGCTATTTTTCTGGGTTTTCCTTTATAAAGGAATATTTGAAAATGGAGTTAAGCATATCATCATTTGCTTTGCTACCCTCAACTTCAGTTCCTGTCTTATTCACTAGGGACTGGACACGAACTTTGGTGCTGCTAACAGCCTTTACATACAACCAGAATTTCTTTGCACTTTACGAAATATCATTTGACAGTATTCTCGTACCATATTCATTGAAGTTGTCATGCATTGCTCTCTTGGCAGCCAAATGTGTTTTGTTCAGCATTTCCCTATCTACAGTTCTGTGCATTGTTTTACATCTATTATGCAGTAGTCTCTGTTTCTTGAGAAGTTTCTTTACAATGATTGTATACCATGGAGATAACATCCCATTATGAACTGTTCTGCTGGGTACAAAACAATCATGTGCATGGTCAACTATTCTTTTAAACTCGAGCCGTAGTTCCTCCATGTGCTCCTGCCCTCTGCTGAAAGTTTCAAGTTCCTGATTGAGATATAATGCTACCAATTTTTTATCTGGTTTGCCAAACATGTATGTTTTTGTGCTTGTTTTAATTGTCCTTTGTACTTTGGTAATCACTGTTGCCACTATCACATCATGGTCAATGATACCAATTTTGATGTGATCATTCTTAAAGAGATAAGGTCCTACATTTGGAGTCAGTTGGGTGTTGGGAAAAGTAGTGTTAAATAGTGGCAAGGCCATGGGCATTAGGGATGTAGAGGGAGGTTGCAACAACATTAATGAGCAGGGCACCATGTGGTAAAGGAACAGGAAGAGTGAAGAGTAGGTGGAGGAAATGGTTGGCTTCTTTTATTGAGAAGGGAAGGTTATGGTAGAAGCCTGAAGGTGTTGGTCCAAGAAAGCAGAGATTCTTTCCATGGATGAACAGTAACCAGCCACAATGGGTCATCCTGGCTGGTTGAGTTTCTGGACTTAAAGAAACATATAGAAGTCAGAGTGCAGGGAGTGGTAATAGTGAGGAGAGACGTGGACTTAAGGAAGAGGTTCTGGGTTGGATGTAAGGATTCTGGTGAGACTGGAGATTCTGTTGGATTTCTGGAATTAGGTCACTATGGGAGGATTTGACAGCTGCTGGAGTCTCTTTGCCAGGTAACACCTACAGTTCAAACCCATAATGGTAGAGCCTTTGTCATCAGGTAGGATTATAAGATAAGGAACAGTTTTTAGGTGATGGGTTACAGTTCATTCTGCAGTTGTAATGGCAGCTTCCATGTTGAGAGATTTGGGGAATAATGGTGAGGCATGCTTTGAGGTCAAGAAATTCTGGAACAATAAAAGCAAGTGATTTAGGGGCAGTGCAGATGGATTGTAGTTGGATGGAGGAGTGAACTGAGTTATTCAGGGTTCAACATTGGCTTTGGCCAATTCTGATTGGTAGGGTTTATGGCAAATAATTATCCACAGTATCCACTGTAGGGGTTGGGGGAAGGAGAGAAGACCTTTAACAAGTCCAGCATGAATGAATTTGGAAGTGGGGCAAAAGGTAAGGCCTTTGAAATGCGCTGACACTTCAATTAGACTGAGGCTTTTGGAGGAAAGGTTCCTGACGGTGTTTTGGACCTGTTTAGACTCTGTATTCTGTTTGGTGGTGGGAGGGAGTTTCAGTGTAAGAGTGACTTGCAGGAATTTGGGACTGCAGAGCAGGAGAAATTTATGGATGGAAAAGAGATAATGCAATGAGATTTGGGCTGATTTACATGGTTTCACAGGACCAGGTTGGTGATAGCTGTGGACTGACGGAATTTGAATTGATAGAGATTGCTGTGCAAGGAGTAGTTTCAACCATAGATGAGTAATTTAATGGTAGAGACATTTGGCAGGGTTCCATGAGCATTACAAGAATGCAAGTACAGTATTTGAGGCTAGGTTCAGGCAAGGGATAAGGAAACTTTTCTATCGTGGTGATGATAGAAGAAGCAAGGATCCAAGGTGGAGTATAAAAAATGCATAAAAATCCACAAATTACGTAAAAATACGTGTGAAAAATCGCAAATAGGACTGAGTGAATGAACCATGACAAAAAGTGAAAGGTGAAAACGAACTAAAATTGACTTGAAAACACAATAAGATTAATGAGAAAAATAAATAAAAGAGTGATAATGTAGAATCCAAGTTGGTGAATGAATATGTGTGAAGCGAGGGGACAGCAGATGTAAAAGGACGGATTGTGGTTAGTATGTGCGTGCTGGAATAAGGAAAGAGAAAGAGGGTGAGGTGGTGTTGGTTTGGCAGATTATAGTTCAACAAGTTCATGTGGTACAGGAAAGTACAAAAAATAAAATGTGAAAATTCAAGAGAATTAGGATGAAAGAATGATGATTTTGAAGTCTGGCATCAGTTATACTGGTGGGACTAATGTGGCACATAAGATGTTGCACCAACAATCAGTGTGGTCAATAGCCATGTGTTGTGCACAGACAAGATGATTTACACAGTGGGAACCACAAGTCAGAGCTCGTGCAGTTTGGAAGGCAACATGTAAAACACAGGAATGACGAGAAAGAAAAGGATGGATACTGAGTAAATTAATGTGTTAGAGGGTAGTAACAAAGAAAAATAGTGCAGGTTAGCGGGATGGAAGAAAAGCCACTAGGAATAATCACACAATGGGAAATCCAGGATGGAATAACGACAGTATTAAGGAAACGGCAGATTGCTACTCACCATATAGAGGAAAGATTTGAGCGACAGACAGATGTGAGAGAAAGCTTGCTATGCATTTTAGCTTTCGGCCAAAAGGCCTTCTTCTAAAGTAAAAATTACACACACATTCAGACAAGCACAACTCACACACCCACATGATCACTGTCTCTGGTCACCAAGGCCAGACTGCATACAGCAAATGTGCCTGATGGGAGAAGCAATCTGTGGGTGGTAGGGGTAAGGAGGAGGCTGGTACAGGGAGGTGGAGTGATAGCAGGGTAGTATATCTGTTCTTTCTGAAGGCCTTAGCATTTTCCGCGCTCCCAAAAACAGTCATGCTGGACTTATTAAAGATTTTCTCTCCTTCAGCAGTCCCTACAGTGCAAACACTTTTTCACCAGCGACCCTATGAATCAGATTTAGCCCAAAGCCAATGTTGAACCCTGAATGACTCAGTTCACTCCTATATCCAGCTGTGATCCATCCCTGTTAACATTCCAGAATCACTCATGCTAACATTCCAGAATTTCTTGACCTCAAACCTTGCCTCAGCATCATTTCCCACATCCTTGAACACGGAAACTAATCTTATATGTGCAGAAAGAGCTGCAATCCCCCACCTAAAAACTGATCTCGACCTTATAATACTATCTGCCAACAAAGGCTCGACCACTGCGGTAGGCAAAAGGGCTTCACCAGCTGTCAGATTCGTCCACTTATGAACCTTGCCTCAGTAGCCCCATTCCAGAAATCTGAGATGATCTCTAGTCTCTCCTCAAATACTGAGGCCCATCCCAAAACCTTTTCAATGAGTCTGTCTCCTCAGACCTACCACTTCCCACACTTCTACCTCCTATATGCTTCCTAAAATCCATAAACCATCTCACAGCAGTAGTCCAAGGCCCACTGAATCTATACAATATCCTTGTCCATCCTTATGCCACATCTGCTCCCAAATCCTTGCCCTATATCCCTGTAATAGACCTAGATGCACGACCTGTCCCATACATTCTCCTACCACTACCCACTCCAGTCAGGTGACAGGCAGGGCTGCTTGTGAAAGCAGTTGTGTGATGTACAAACTAAGCTGCAACCACTTTGCTGCTTTCTATGGTCCTCAAACTTCCTTATTCCCTGTCCTTCACCTACCTGTTCCATTCCCTGCTCCTACTCTGGCATTAAACAGCCTTCTATTCCACTAGCACACCCAGTAGTCTTTTTCCGCTTCTCTTCTTTTCTACTCCCCCCCTCAAACCTCCCAATTACACCTAACAGTCCTACACTGTCCCCACTGTATCCCTGTGCACTTCCGCAAGCAACAGTACACCTTCCCCCACTCCTATCCTGTTATCCCTCCACCTACCTGCTCCAGGCTCCCCCTTACCATCTTCACCCACATATTGGACAGTTGATGTATGAGATGGTGGTCATGAGTGTGTGTTTGGACAAAATCGCAAATGTATAGCAGTCTCTGTGTTGTGTCTGTTGTGATTCCTGCTCTCCTCTATACGGTGAGTAGCAGTCTATGCTTATCATAATATTTTCATTACTTCATCCTGGATTTTCCACTGTTTGATTTTAAAATTTTTATTTTGTGAATAAATCTTTTTTTATGTGTACTGTATAATTCTCAAGGCCATTACAGCTAGAGCAAAACAACACTTTCACAAAGTTGGGGAAGGAAATGGACTTTGTTGTCCATTGGAACAGGAACAGGAAAGGGAGGTAATGATAGTGGCACGTAAAGTGCCCTCCGCCACACACCGTTGGGTGGCTTGCGGAGTATAAATGTAGATGTAGATGTAGAAGTATACCTACATATTCACTTAAAATTTTTTAAGAACTTCATAATGAACTTTAGACATGATGCCTTCCAATAATTAATCACTATGGTCTCTCATGCAGTTAAAACTTAATAACTTGTAACACAAGTTATATATTAACAATGAAAATATTACTGACAATATAATGTAAATGGACAGATAAAAAAATATACATTAAGGATACTGTAGTGAACTGAAACTATATATTAGTTCATAAACCAAAGACCTAATTTCCAACTCTGTGTGTCACCACAGGAGTGGTTTTCACAGATGGTACACATTGGCTTGAGCAACGTCGATTCCTGCAAAGGCGACTACGTGATCCAGATATTGCCGCTGAGGCCTGTGACCTTGTTGATGACTTGGCTAAGCGCTGCCAGCATCCTGTACCAATGCACACAGCTTTTGATATATGTGTCCTCAATTCACTTTGGGCAATGCTGGCTGGTAAACGTTTTGCATTGAATGATCATCGTCTCTCCGAGCTACTAAACATTGTCCACTCAAGGTACAAACTATTAGTATTATGCTTAAGAGCTGTCATTGTTATTATTTAAAAGTACTTTTGTATTCAAGAGAACTAGTACAGTGAAGTTTATATTTTACAGTACAGTACAGTAAAGTTTATATTATACACCACAATGATAATTGCAGCAAGAGTGTGTGGCCCTTTAGTCTGCCTCTTTCCTTATATGTGCTTTGTTTGTTTATTTTTTCCCTCTTTGTTATCTTTCTTTTTTCCATGTCCCTTCCTCTGTACCCTCTACTACCCCAAGCTTCCGCAGTATAGCCCCACTCAAAATGTTTTATCTGATTTTATCATGTTGGAACTTCCAGGAATGTGTAATTCACATATTATATAGATTTCCCAGTGATCATAATTACAAGCTAATACTAACCAGGCACATCCCATAATTGAGAGCAAGTGACTCACAGCTGAAATGGCTCACAGCAAGTATGGAGATGCCATTTTCACAAAACCTGAAACCCTGCTCCTGTCAACAGCATATACATTGGAGAACGAGATCAAAATTTTAACTGAACTTTCCAACTGCACAGTTACATCAGTCTATAAGCTACCAAACTCTGTTTTTTCCTTTGATGAACCAGTGAACTTAAGGAATGAGAAAGTAAACTTTGTGGTGAGAGATTTTAATTACCACAGTAATGAATGGTGATATGAACACAGTGGCAATAAAGGGGAGCTTCTACATCATTGGGCAAGTGTTAGTGAACTGTCTCTTATTCATGACAGTGAACTGCACCTTCCTTCAACAGTGGCCATTGGCAAAATGGATACAATCCAGATTTGTTTTTCATTTCTAATAGCATAGCACAACTAGCACAACAGTGCTTTAAAACAGTATGCAATCTGATGCCAAAGTCTCTCTACAGATCAATCCTGAGTCAGATTAATCCAGCTAACCAACCACAGTGTGTCCCTTTCATTCTAGATATAACTTCAAAAAAGCAGACTGGTCAAAATTCTCTTCTGTACTGGATGTCATGGTACAAAACATCAAACCAGTTCCGAAGGCATATGATCAGTTCACTAACAATGTCGAGAAGAGTTCCTGTAAGTGTTTTCTGCATAGATCAGGCTCATCTGAACTGTGCCCTGGAGTCAGAGCGGCTGCAATTGCACAAGGCCACCACCCCAGACAAATTCATATGTTACTGCAGTGGCTTAGCTGACTGTGCGGTCCGCCTCGTCGTGCCACTGTATGTGCACTTCGTACACAAGCAATGATATGACACAAAGTCATTAGTCAACAGACATAAAACTACAGTGGATCAAGATGGATGGTCAACAGCAACAGACAAAAAAAAGGAGGAGTGGCACATCTGCGCTATTTAAACCTGAGTGGGAAATTAATTTCTTTTTTGTTGTTGTTGTTGTGGTCTTCAGTCCTGAGACTGGTTTGATGCAGCTCTCCATGCTACTCTATCCTGTGCAAGCTTCTTCATCTCACAGTACCTACTGCAACCTACATCCTTCTGAATCTGCTTGGTGTATTCATCTCTTGGTCTCCCTCTATGATTTTTACCCTCAACGCTGCCCTCCAATACTAAATTGGTGATCCCTTGATGCCTAAGAACATGTCCTACCAATCGATCCCTTCTTCTAGTCAAGTTGTGCCACAAACTTCTCTTCTCCCCAATCCTATTCAATACCTCCTCATTAGTTATGTGATCTACCCATCTAATCTTCAACACTCTTCTGTAGCACCACATTTCGAAAGCTTCTATTCTCTTCGTCTCCAAACTATTTATTGTCCATGTTTCACTTCCATACATGGCTACACTCTATACAAATACTTTCAGAAACAACTTCCTGACACTTAAATCTATACTCAATGTTAACAAATTTCTCTTATTCAGAAACGCTTTCCTTGCCATTGCCAGTCTACATTTTATGTCCTCTCTACTTCGACCATCATCAGTTATTTTGCTCCCCAAATAGCAAAACTCCCTTACTACTTTAAGTGTCTCATTTACTAATCTAATACCCTCAGCATCTCCCGACTTAATTCGACTACATTCCATTATTCTCGTTTTGGTTTTGTTGATGTTCATCTTATATCCTCCTTTCAAGACACTATCCATTCCGTTCAACTGCTCTTCCAAGTCCTTTGCTGTCTCTGACAGAATTACAATGTCATCGGCGAACCTCAAAGTTTTTATTTCTTCTCCCTGGATTTTAACACCTACTCTGAATTTTTCTTTTGTTTCCTTTACTGCTTGCTCAATATACAGATTGAATAACATCGGGGAGAGGCTACAACCCTGTCTCACTCCCTTCCCAACCACTGCTTCCCTTTCATGCCCCTCAACTCTTATAACTGCCATCTGGTTTCTGTACAAATTGTAAAAAGCCTTTCGCTCCCTGTATTTTACCCCTGCTACCTTTAGAATTTGAAAGAGAGTATTCCAGTCAACATTGTCAAAATCTTTCTCTAAGTCTACAAATGCTAAAAACGTAGGTTTGCCTTTCCTTAATCTTACTTCTAAGATAAGTCGTAAGGTCAGTATTGCCTCACGTATTCCAACATTTCTACGGAATCCAAACTGATCTTCTCCAAGGTTGGCTTCTACCAGTTTTTCCATTCGTCTGTAAATAATTCACATTAGTATTTTGCAGCTGTGACTTATTAAACTGATAGTTCAGTAATTTTCACATCTGTCAACACCTGCTTTCTTTGGGATTGGAATTATTATATTCTTCTTGAAGTCTCATGGTATTTCACCTGTCTCGTACATCTTGCTCACCAGATGGTAAAGTTTTGTCAGGACTGGCTCTCCCAAGGCCGTCAGTAGTTCTAATGGAATGTTGTCTACTCCTGGGGCCTTGTTTCGACTCAGGTCTTTCAGTGCTCTGTCCAACTCTTCACACAGTATCGTATCTCCCATTTCATCTTCATCTACTTCCTCTTCCATTTCCATAACATTGTCCTCAAGTACATCGCCCTTGTATAGACCCTCTATATACTCCTTCCACCTTCCTGCTTTCCCCTCTTTGCTTAGAACTGGCTTTCCATCAGAGCTCTTGATATTCATGCAAGTGGTTCTCTTTTCTCCAAAGGTCTCTTTAATTTTCCTGTAGGCAGTATCTATCTTACCCCTAGTGAGATAAGCCTCCACATCCTTACATTTGTCCTCTAGCCATGCCTGCTTAGCCATTTTGCACTTCCTCTCGATCTCATTTTTGAGACGTTTGTATTCCTTTTTGCCTGCTTCATTTACTGCATTTTTATGTTTTCTCCTTTCATCAATTAAATTCAATATTTCTCCTGTTATCCAAGGATTTCTACTTGTCCTCACCTTTTACCTACTTGATCCACTGCTGCCTTCACTACTTCATCCCTCAAAGCTACCCATTCGTCTTCTACTGTATTTCTTTTCCCCATTCCTGTCAATTGTTCCCTTATGCTCTCCCTGAAACTCTGCACAACCTCTGGTTTAGTCAGTTTATCCAGGTCCCATCTTCTTAAATTCCCACCTTTTTGCAATTTCTTCAGTTTTAATCTACAGTTCATAACCAATAGATTGTGGTCAGAGTCCACGTCTGCCCCTGGAAATGTCCTACAATTTAAAACCTGGTTCCTAAATCTCTGTCTTACCATTATATAATCTATCTGATACCTTTTAGTATCTCCAGGCTTCTTCCATGTATACAACCTTCTTTTATGATTCTTGAACCAAGTGTTAGCTATGATTAAGTTATACTCTGTGCATAATTCTACCAGACGGCATCCTCTTTCATTTCTTAGCCCCAATCCACATTCGCCTACTATGTTTCCTTCTCTTCCTTTTACTACTGTCTAATTCCAGTAACCCATGACTATTAGATTTTCGTCTCCCTTCACTACCTGAATAATTTCTTATATCTCATCATACATTTCATCAATTTCTTCATCTGCAGAGCTAGTTGGCGTTTAAACTTGTACTACTGTAGTAGGCGTTGGCTTCGTATCTATCTTGGCCACAATAATGCGTTCACTATGCTGTTTGTAGTATCTTACCTGCACTCCTATTTTCCTATTCATTATTAAAGCTACTGCTGCATTACCCCTATTTGATTTTGTATTTATAACCCTGTATTCACCTGACCAAAAGTCTTGTTCCTCCTGCCACCAAACTTCACTAATTCCCACTATATCTAACTTTAACCTATCCATTTCCCTTTTTAAATTTTCTAACCTACCTGCCCGATTAAGGGATCTGACATTCCACGCTCTGATCCATAGAACGCCAGTTTTCTTTCTCCTGATAACGACGTCCTCCTGAGTAGTCCCCGCCCGGAGATCCGAATGGGGGACTATTTTACCTACGGAATATTTCACCCAAGAGGATGCCATCATCATTTAACCATACAGTAAAGCTGCATGCCCTCGGGAAAAATTACGGTTGTAGTTTCCCCTTGCTTTCAGCCATTCGCAGTACCACAACAGCAAGGCCATTTTGGTTTGTGTTACAAGGCCAGATCAGTCAATCATCCAGACTGTAGCCCCTACAACTACTGAAAAGGCTGCTGCCCCTCTTCAGGAACCACACGTTTGTCTGGCCTCTCAACAGATACCCTTCCGTTGTGGTTGCACATACGGTACGGCTATCTGTATCGCTGAGGCACGCAAGCCTCCCCACCAACGGCAAGGTCCATGGTTCATGGGGGGGGATTTCTTTTTTACTGCTGTTGAAAGTCGTGTCAAATGTTCAGTATGTCATTGGAGCCTCATGTATTTAAAAAAAATTGCTTGACTGAACGGCACTTTAATAGCTGTCACAAAGATCAGTTCGAAAATTTGTGGCAAGAGGAACGCCAATCAAAGCTTGAAGAACTAAAAGAAAATTTCAAACAGTATTACAGTGAAGTAAGTGTTTCCTATCATATGACTCTTTATTATTTATAGAGATGATAAATAAAACTTTATTTTATAATGTGATGTCTCACTTAGCTAAATGCCAATTATCGAATATCAGATTATCAGCAACAAGGAACATTTCTTTTTGGTTAATTTTTATATATGAGTTGCATTTAAGTTTCAGGTGCATTATTTTTGCCACTTTCTGAAAAGCCATCACACACACTCCCTCAGTCAGCAAAGTGTCATTAAGAGTCATTCTTTGCTTGTGTGTATTTGTGTTTTGATGGGTGGGAAAACATATATTGCAGTTAGATCTACATTTTCAATTAATTAAAATGCAAATATTCCAAGAAATAAAAACTTATTTTTCAACCACATTTTGCTATCCTTGCTAGCATCTAAGACTACTTTTCAGGGGAATGGGAGGAAAATGCACCTGAAACCAATCTTTCTTTGTTAGTTTTTTATTTGGGTTTCAATGAATGAAACAATTAATTGTTTAAATGATAAATGTGTTTTAAAAACAGGATTGTACAAAATTAATTGTAAGTGTATGGTGGGAAAAGTTTGCATGCAAGTTACAAATGCTAGCTGAGCATTGTGAAAGCAGCAAAACCCTTTGCAGCTGGGCTTCTCATCAAGGATCACCTGGTTGACTCAGCGGCTCATATTTGTCCAGCAGACCTCATGGAAAAATTTGATAAAATAGCTCTTTCACCTCAAACTGTTTTTCGCCAAGCCAAAGATATTGCCTCAGATATGGAGCAGCAATTAATGGAGAGAGCAGCAAACTCCATTTCATTTTATGTCACTCTTGATGAGTCCACAGATGTTGCAGACATATTTTAGCTCATCATATAGATCTGGGGCACCGATGACAGTCCGCGTGTCATGAAAGAATTTCTCGACCTTATACCATTAAAAGACACAACCACAGGTTTGGATATCTTTCTAGCCTTGGAAAACGTGTTTTAGTCAATGGGTTTAAAATGGGAATGCCTGACCAGTATAACAACGGATGTAGCCCCCGTGCTACAAGGGATACGCACTGGATTCCTGGGTTAGGTCAGGTGACAAATGGCTGAAGTCAGCTGTTCCTTATTCATGGTAGTCCATTGTCTGATACACCAGGATGCACTTTGTGTGAAGATTGTCAACATAAGAAAACGTTATGGACACAGGTGCTCGAAAGGTTAATTACCTTCGCTTGCATGGGCTCACACATTGCCAATTTAAAGAATATCAGATTGATATCGAAGCAGAATACCCAGACATCCCCTACCATGCCAAAGTAAGATGGCTGAGCAGAGGAAAGGTGCTTCATCAGTTTTTCTCCTTGAGGGATGGAATCAATACCTTTTTGGAAATGATATGACATCCAGAAGAATTACTTTGTGATCCTAAGTAGGAGGCAAATTTGGATTCTTTTAGTGACCTAACTGGTCATTTAAATACTTTGAATATTTCACTCCAAGGCAAAAATCTCTATGTTGTTGGTTTAGTGCAAACGATTCAAGCATTTAAAAAAAAAAATCTTATTTTGTGGGAAAAGAGTTGCGCAAGAAGCACTGTGGACACTTCCCTGCATTAGACAGTGTTAAAGAATGCTATTGTCATTTTCTAGAGTTTTGATTATTTGTTCATTGTAGCACATTACTGCTGTTTCTGTAATTTTACCTGTCTAGACATCATGTTTTCTGTTTAGTAACTTATGATCATTTAGATATTTCTTGATCTTGTGCTTCATCAATTTTTCTAATATTCTGGAAAATGTCAGAAGGAATGATACTGGCTGATTGTTTTCTACCTTATACTTGTTGCCATTTTTAAATAATGCCTTCATTGATGAGATTTTCAGTTTTTCCAGAAACACTCCTTTGCAAAATATAAGTTGCCCTTGTAATCTGTGAAACTTTAATTTTATGATAGAAATAGGTGCCTCGTCTAATCCTGCCAGTTTTAAGTTTCAAGCTTTTTATCACTTTTAACACTTCATGTTCATTTGTTGGCTCCACCACATGCTACATGCAGCTTTTGAACATACTGGTTTTTCTTGATTTGTAAATTTACAGCTTCATGAGGAAGTTAAATTGATGAAGCAACTGTTTATAAAATTTGGCAATTTGTTTTTTTAATACTGAAATTTGTTACATTTTTGAGAATGATATTCTTATCTTCTCATTTCTTCCCTGCTATAGTCTTCACAACATCCTTATAGCTTTTGATTTGTTTTTGACTGTCTTATTAAGCTATCATTACTGATAAATTTTGCCTTGGCAAGTCGGAATGTGTCCAAGAACAGACAGTCATATGTATCAATGCTCTGTACTTTTTTGTGCTCAGAACAAGATTTATTGCTTGCCAATGACAATGCCCTAGATTTGGCTCAGTTTTGGAGAAACATTACCTGAATGAAGATTTGGTAATGTATTTTATTGTATTTAATTGACCCAAGTAGTCATAATATTGTACAATTTGCACATATGATATTGGACAAGTCAGTATACATTTTTACAAGTAATTTTTATAAGTTATTTTTACACTTATATTACTGCAATTTTAATTGTTTCATGAAAGTTTGTTCAGTATTACAGGAAGGTAATAGACATTGCATTGTACTTTCACTTGTTCATACTTGAAGAGAACATGCTCTATAATAAGGCCTATGTGATCAATTATTAAGAAATTTGCTAACATTTATTACCTTTTTCAAGACTTCATTTACTGTGTAAAAGTTTTGTTCGAAAAGAAATTTTTTTAAATTTATATGTGAAAACTATTGGTATTTCTGTCTTCTTTTTGGTGCATTATTATACATCAGTATCCCAACATGTAAGACACTTTTTTGGTAACAAGTTGTTGAGGACTGAAACATATGTAAGCCAGACTGCTGTCTTGCATTGTAGCTATGAATGTTCATTTAACATTAATGAGCCGTCATTGCTTATTGGGTAGGCTTTAACAAATTATATAATACTATAAATGTAGACAGATGACAGCGTCATAATGCTACGTTTCTTGAAATGTTGCCTGCACGATTAATTATATCTCAGATTGCATATTATGTGTACTGCCCATGCCCCCACCCCCTTTTTTTTCATTTTAAAGATATTCTGTTGCCGGGTAAGTTCCCTCAGAATATGATCCCATACTGTAGTATGGAGTGAAAGTAAGAATAATATACTTGTGTAAGGACTAATTTGGTGATTGACTTGCTGAGTACCCTTGGAATATAACACACAGCTGACAGCTTATTTGAGATATAACTTATATGTGTATTCCATTTTCTTTCTTCAAGCCATATACCAAGAAACTTGATGGAACTCGCGCTGGAGAGCTCTTAGTTGATTAGGAACAAGTTGGAAATTTCTCTTTTTTGAGATCAGCGGCTGAAGCTTATGTAGGTTGTTTTTGTACATTTATGATGGGCTTGTTCTCACTGAACCACCCACCCAATTGTGACATAAGTGGTTTAACCCTATGATCATGGTCAACTTTGTCTGTGCCTGTCACCAGAGTACTTATGTCATCTGCAGACAGTGTTGTACGCCCTGAAGTAAGCTTTGCGTTAGTGTCATCACAATGTAACAGAGACAGTACACCATATTTAACAGGTGTTTTCTCAGAGAAGGCACAGTACACTGATGAACATTAGTATTCTTTTCTTTTTTTCAAATTTCATTTCAACTTTTTGTACTCCATTTGATAGAGATGATTCTAACCATTGGTTTGCAGTTCCTCTCACATCTTTATTAGTTAACTGTCTAAGGAGTATGGTGTACTCAATAATATCAAAACCTTTAGACAAATTTTAAAAAATATCAGCAGTAATTTCCTTACTATCCAAAGATTTTAAGGTGTGTCATGATATTCATATACTGATGTGGTTGTTGTTTTAGCTTTTATAAATCCATGCTGGTGCTCCGATATCAAAGAGAATCTGTTAATAAAACTTTCTAATCTGGTGTACAACAATTTCTCAAATATTTTTGGAAATGTGCTGAGTTGTGCTATTGGCCTGTAACTAGGTACATCATTTTTCTTTTTGTGGAGTGAGATAATGTAAGCGATCTTAAGGTGGCCAGGGAAAAATCCTTTACAAAAGGATGCATTAATTACAACTGTTAATTCCTCACAATTATTTACGATAAAATCTGGTATGTTGTCACTGCCACTAGTGTATTTATTTTTTAGTGTTTTTATAACTGTGAACACTTCAGTGTTTGAGGCTTTGTGGAGAAACATTGATGCTTTTATGGTTTCCACACATGGTGGGTGTTGAGTACTGGCTCTGTGGCAGTTCTTCTTTATCAGATTTTCAACTATTGCACTGAAATAGTCATTAAAAGTATTTATGATTTTTTCTGGTTCTGATGTCAACTCATCATTTAGATTAAGTTTCAAAGTTTAGTTTACAGCACAATGTTTGTTGTTACTTTAAGTTTTTACATATTTGCAAATGCCTTTCATTTTATTTTTAGGTGCTGTCATTAATTTATCATTATATAACTTTTTTGCTTCCTGAATTACTTATCAGTAGACAGCACAGCCAGACTTACAGTATGTTCTAAACTCATCACAACATGGCAGACAGTGTAAATAACAAGTATGTTAGCTCGGGACACATAAATGTAAATTGAGCGAAAAATGTATGACATACATAAAAATCAGTTTTTATTACCTTAAGTGCATCGTGGGTAATATTATCATTCAAGTGTCAGGACAAGGCTCTAGAAATAGTGAACTACCGTCACTTATGTGAACCCAAATGAAATGGTTCCTGAGTGCGATGTGCGTGATGTTCCCCCAAATGGAACTACATCCATTGAAAATGAAAATATGCCATGTACTAAATGTGAAGCTGATACTGAACATTTGAAAGAGTGCATCATAAATATGCAATCAACTCCTTTGCCTTGTTAATTTATGTATTTTTTGTAATTTATGTATATATAACTATGATTGTTATACAATCATATATGTGATTAATTGTATGTATTTGGAATACTTCTGGGATGAGAAATAAATAAATAAATAACCCTTAAAAAGTGTGTCTCCGGGTGATCTGTAATTCTGACTGTAGCTGCTAATAGCTACTTGTTTCTGACTACAAGTGAGACTTGCATAACTGCTAATGATTGTTATGCATAAATCTATGTGGTCTGAGTGACTCAGTACACCTCTTTTCCCTCCATGATGAAGAAGCTAATACTTCTGAAAGCTAGGATAGTTTCTTGTACTTTAGGATGTGTCTGTCAGCAGTTCTAAGAATTTCACCACCTGAAGGCAAGAAACAGCAAGCCATTCTGTCTATAATTTTGTAGCTTTCTCAGCTGAATTTTTATTTTCATGTAATTATCATATTGCATATATATCCTGTTCCTTCCATTTAATTATATCTAAAATAAATAGAAAGGATTTATTTTCCTTCATTTGCTATATTTTACAACAAAAGTCATCCAATATTATTTACATAAACATAACAAGTCCAATATCATGAATGTGATAATATATGTGCTAAATAAATAAATAAAAATAAAATCTGTACCAGTCACAGCCAGGAGAATAATCAAACAAGCTTGCAGTAGGTTTATGGCCAACAGCTTGCCCATTAATCTTACAAAGCTCATATTACATGACTGCAAATGAATCAAAATGATTCACAGTTGCCAGAAGTAGAGATCAATGGGGATACAATGCATTTGTGAAGTTTATGGGCACCCTGATGGATAATAAATTGAGATGGCACCAGCACTTGGATAAGTTAACCACATAGTCAAATTTTGCCTGCTTTGCGCATGGAAATATTACTCACAGTGTTGAACGTGCAGACAGAATTCTTTGCTTACTTTCATTCAAACTGCACTGTGGCATAATATTCTGGGGAAATGTAACTAAGGAGAAAAATTATTTATTCTACAGAGTCACACAAAAGAAAATTGTGTAAAGTTGGTAACCTAACATCTTATAGAAGCCTCTCCAGGGACCTAAGAATTCTTGCACTTACATGTCAATACACATTCTTCCTAACAGTATTTGTGGTTAGAAACAATAGTGAACTTGCAATGAACTTTGCAATCCACAACTACAATACAAGAGGTAAAGGCAATTTCCATAAGCAGAGTAAAAGAATACCTGATTTTGAATTCCTTCTGCAATTTAACAGAAAATTTGTATTAGACAGTTCCTGACAGTTTATAGGCAGCAGACAGTGGTCTGCATAAAGTTATATACAGGCTTTCTTTGAGAATTTAGATGAAAACAGCAGATAAGTAGAACAGAAGGAGCAGTGACTTTCTTTTTCAAAGTCAGTGCTTTTCTACATATATAAAGTAATCTATAAGAAATTACAATAATCAAACAACAGAAAATCAAGGATGGAATGTAACAATATTCCGAGATGGAAAGTTGCTACTCACCATATAGTGGAGATGATGAGTTGCAGATAGGCTCATGGAATCAACGAAGTCTGGCAAAACCATATCAACCAAGCCCAAGCCTCCTTGCAGTACCTTCTCTCCATCCGCAAGATTCCCCTACCATGCAATCCCAAATTCCTGAACCCATAACACACATTGAAACTCTTGCCCTGCAGGAACTTGAGCAACATGCACAATGCCACCTCAAAAAGCTCTCCATCCTGCTCACTTCCTACTCCCACCTTGGAGTGCCACTGTCCATCACCTTTACAACAACCTCCAAACCTCCCCCATGCTCCAACATAGCTGACAAACCATGTCTTGCAGACTACTACACTTATCCCACCCTCCAAAACTCCCTTCCACCACCACACAGAATCCAGAACCTAAGCAGACCCACAACACAGTTATGAACCTTTCCTCCAGAAGCCTTAGCCCCACAGAAATATCAGTCCTTTCCCCAAGGCATCAACTTTTGCCCCACTGCCAAATTCAATCATGCAGGACTTGTTAAAGACCTTTTCTCCTTCTCCCATTCCCTACAGTGGAAACACTTTTTCGTCACCAACCCTACCAATCAGACTCCACCAAAGACCAATATTAAACCTTGCCTAACTCAGTTCATTCCTCCATCCAACCGTGATCCACCACCACTGCCCCCAAACCACCTCCTGTTAACTTTCCAAACTTTCTTAACATTAAACCTTACCTCACCATCATTCCCCAAATCCCTCAACATGCAGACTAACCTTACTCCACAGAAATAACTGCAGTCCACCATCTAAAAACTGATCATGACATTATAATCCTACCTGTAGACGAAGGATCCACCACTGTTGTTCTGAACCGCAAGGATTACCTGGCGGAAGGATTCTGCCAGTTGTCAGATACTTCCACCTACAAACCTTGCCACAGTGCCACATTCCAGTAATCCAGCAGGATCTCCAGTCACTACTCAAATCCTTAGGCCCATCCCAAACCTCTCCCTGGAGCCCATCTCTCTACTCACCCCTACCACTCCCCGCACTCCTACCTTCTACATGCTTCCTAAAGTCCATAAACCTAACCACCCAGGAAACCCCATTGCGGTCGGTTACTGTGCCCTCACTGACAGAATCTCTTCCCTTATAGACTGACACCTTCCACCTATTACCTGGAACCTACCGTCCTATATAAAAGATACAAACCATTTCCTCCACTGACTCTCCACAGTTCCTGTCCCTTTATCACACGGTGCCCTTCACGTCACTATTGATACCACCTCCCTGTACACTAACATTCCTAATGCCCATGGCCTTACTGGTATTGGACACTACCTTTCCCAATGCCCGACAGATTCCAAACCAACAACCTCCTTCCAAGTTGCCATGACCAACTACACACATCAAAAACAGTTTTGCATTACCTCGGTTCTGAGAGTTCCAGAACCTGTACAGAATATTGGAACAGAGATCAACATAAACATCATTTCTGGCCTTTTAATTGCTCATAAAAACCACACGTTGCATGTTGTACCACCATACGGTGAGACCTTCAGAGGTGGGAGATCCAGATTGCTGTACACACCAGTACCTCTAATACCCAGTAGCACATCCTTTTGCATTGACGCATGACTGTATTTGATGTGGCATACTATCCGCAAGTTCATCAAGGCACTGTTGGTCCAGATTGTTCCACTCCTCAATGGCAATTCAGCATAGATCCCTCAGAGTGGTTGGTGGGTCACGTCATCCATAAACACCCCTTTTCAATCTATTCCAGGCATATTCAATAGGATACATTTCTGGAGAACATGCTGGCCGCTCTAGCCAAGCAAAGTCATTATTCTGAAGGAAGTCATTCATAAGATGTGCACAGTGGGGGTGTGAATTGTAGGCTATGGAGACGAATGCCTTGCCAATATGCTGCCGATATGATTGCGCTATTGGTTGGAGGATGGCATTCACGTTTTGTACGGCACCTTCCATGACCACCAGTGGTGTACATCGGCGCCACATAATGCCACCCCAAAACAGCAGGGAACTTCCACCTTGCTGCACTCCCTGGACAGTGTGTCTAAGGCGTTCAGCCTGACCGGGTTGCCTCCAAACACGTCTCCGACGATTGTCTGGTTGAAGGCATATGTGACACTCATTGGTGAAGAGAACATCATGCCAGTCCTGAGTGGTCCATTTGGCATGTTGTTGGGCCCATCTGTACCATGCTGCATGGTGTCATGTTTGCAAAGATGGACTCACCATGGACTTTAGGAGTGAAGTTGCGCATCATGCTGCCTATTGCCCACAGTTTCAGTCATAACACAATGTCCTCTGGTTGTAGGAGAAGCATTATTCAACATGGTGGCGTTGTTGTCAGGGTTCCTCCGGGCCATAATCCATAAGTAGTGGTCATCCACTGCAGTAGTTGCCCTTGGGCAACCTGAGTGAGGCATGTCATTGACAGTTCCTGCCTGTCTGTATCTCCTCCAAGTCCGAACAACATTGCTTTGGTTCGTACTGAAACACCTGGGCACTTCCTTCATTGAGAGCCCTTCCTGGCACCAAGTAACAATGCGGACATGATCAAACCATGGTATTGACCATATAGGCACGGTTGAACTACAGACAACACGAGTTGTGTCCCTCCTTCCTGGTGAAATGACTGGAAGTGATCAGCTGTTGGAGCCCCTCCGTCTGATAGGTGATGCTCATGCATGGTTGTTTACATCTTTGGCATGTTTGGTGACATCTTTGAACAGTCAAAGGGACTGTGTCTGTGATACTATATCCACAATCTATGTCTATTTTCAGGAGTTCCGGGAACCGGGGTGATGCAAAACTTTTTTCGATGTGTGTATATCCTCATCCACAATTACTTCTTCTTTACTTACCTACAAACAAATCCAGGGTATGGCTATGGGCACCCACATGGCACCACCCTATGCCAACATATTTATGGGCCATCTAGAGGAATCCTTCCTAAACACCCAGAATCCTAAACTCCTCGCCTGGTTCAGATTTATTGATGACATCTTTGCTATCTGGATCAGAGGACACCCTATCCACATTCCTCCAGAACCACAACAACTTCTGCCCAATTTGCTTCACCTGGTTCGACGCAACCCAACAAGCCACCTTCCTAGATGTTGACCTCCACCTCAAAGATGGCTACATCAGTACCTCCATCCACATCAAACCTAATAACCAACAGCAATACCTCCATTTCAACAGCTGCCTCTCTTTCCATACCAAGAAGTCCCTCTGTACAGCCAATCCACCTGTGTTCATCACATCTGCAGTGATGAGCAGTCCCTCTCAAAATATACCGAGGGTCTCACTGAAGCCTCCACTGACCATAATTATCCTCCCCACCTTGTACAAAAACAGATCTCCTGTGCCTTATCTTTCCAGTATTCCACCACCTCTCAGAGCCCCACTGCCTGGCCACAGAGGAGCATTCCCCTCGTAACTCAGTACCACCCAGGACTGGAACAACTGAATTACATTCTGTGCCAGGGTTTCGATTACCTGTCATTGTGCCCTGAAATGAGAAATCTCGTGCCCACTATCCTTCCCACCTCTCCCACAGTGGTATTCTGCCATTCACTGAACCTACACAATAGACTCTTCCAACCTTACACGACCCCTGCTCCCAATCCCTTACCTCAAGGCTCATACCCCTGAAATAGACCTAGATGCAAGACCTGTCCTATACATCCTTTACATCCTCCCACCACCACCTACTCCAGTCCGGTCACTAACATCACCTATCCCATCAAAGGCAGAGCTACCTGTGAAACCAGTCATGTGGTCTACAAGTTCAGCTGCAACCACTGTACAGCATTCTGTGTAGGAATGACAACCAATAAGCTGTCTGTCTGCATGAATGGCCACCGACAAGCTGTGGCCAAGAAACAAGTGGACCATCCAGTTGCTGAACACACTGCCAAACATGATATCCTTCATTTCAATGACTGCTTCTCAGCCTGTACCATATTGATCCTCCCCACCAACACCAGCTTTTCTGAATTGCGCAGGTGGGAACTTTCCCTGCAATACATCCTATGTTCCTATAACTCTCCTGTCCTCAACCTACGTTAGTCACTGTCCTCACCAATCCAGCCCCTTCCCTGCTCCCATTCCAGCACTACACACCTGTCATTCCACCCCCACACCCAGTCTTTTTTTATTTATTTTATTTAATATAATTTTTTTATTCATTTCTATTTCTCTCCTTTTCCGCTCCTCCCCCCCCCCCTCCCCACCTCTCCCCTGCCTTCCTCCTGACCTCCAGCACTTCACTGTCTGCCATTCCCACCATACTATCACTCTCCCTCACCACCCCAGCCTCCTCCTTTTCCCCACCCAGTCACAACTCACATCATGCACTGGTGCTGCTGCTCACAGTGCGGTTTCAGTTTCCTGAGACAGCAGTCATGTGAGTGAGTTGTGTTTGCGCATGCACGGGTGTTTGTAATAAATTTCAGTGCTAGTATACATAAGTAAACAGCAGTTGTTGATGTATAATGTGAGTCAGTCTACAACCCTGAAGATTCTCCTTCATGTTGGGATTTATAGAGCATGATGAGTGAATGAATTAAATAGTACTATGACATTATTCAGGATATGTTTCTGTACAGCAAAATATACAGGGTGATTAGTAATCAACACACTATTGAAGAAATCATATAACTCTTTTAGTTCTTAATCAGTTTCCTGAAACAAAAAGCATAGCATACTTTAAAATGGCAGAATTATTATACATTTTAATAGCTTCACATAAAAAGCCAAACTGTTCATCAGTTCTTTCAAATGTTGAGAACAGTCTTCTACAAATAATTCATTTTTAATTTAATTTGGGGTGTGGCACCTCCAGCACTAACAGGTTCTGATGAACACAGAAATTGTAGTTCAAAAATTGATGGTAGCAGTTCAGAGGTCTTCAAAGGCCTAAACAGTATTCTGGAAAATGGGCATTAAGCCACGCATAGACAGAAGTGCAAAATGAAGTGCAGTGCCAACTTGCATCAAGATTAGATTGTTCAGCTGGTCCCATGAGAATAAAATACCAATTATAATGAACCATAATAAACTAATTCTTTTCATTCATTAAGTCACAAAAAATATGTCAACCTATGATTATCATCTGTGTCAAGACACTCTATATTGTTGCTTCAGGGTATAGGCGACTTCCCCAGTAATTATCCTCAAATAATATAGAGTGCAATAAAAATGTGCATTAATTAACAACCTCTTTGGCACAAAATACAGCTTTATCTAAAAGACAAGACCAGTCTTTGAAACCAGCGAACAGCATTTCTCAACACTACAGACAATGGATTTACCTACCAACAACAGTGTTACCACAGAAGAAATTTTAAATGAACAATTTAGATTTTGAGACACTACAATCATGAAATTTTCACAATGGCATAATGATTAACCCTCAAGCAGGTGTGCCTATATATACTATAAAGAATGCCAATCTCAAATAACATCATACCATTCCACTGTTTTACAATTGTCAACTCTTATCTATTCTTTCATTATTGCTTCAGCTAACACAGTGATAAATTGAGTAGTCATACATCCAAGTGAGCAGCAGTAATATAAAATAAACAGTGAGCTAGGTAAGAAAAAATTTGCAATTTGTGCAAAAAAGAAAAAGAAAAAAGACCCATGTTACGAGCTAGTACCACAAACCCACAATGAAATGGTTGTCTACAAGGTAACTAATAACTGAATAAATGGCTGGTTTAGATCTTATGCAACTGTGATGTTAAATGCTTTGAGTGAGTCATTTCTGGGGAATAACATTATATGCAGCAACAGATTGATATAATGAAAGTTTATTGTTATTTAATTGAATGGTGCTTTCACTCATATAACATAAGCTTATTTTATCACTGTTTAATTACACTGTGATTTTGCTCATACAAGTTTACATTGGTAACCTAAAGAGAGCTATTCTTTACATGTATACAAGGTAAGCCACATGCCTGCTCCTGTTATGAAAAACGAAGTGCCCAGTAGAGAATAAACACAATCTGCAAAGCCATATAAAGTAAGCAGTTATATGCTTAGGATAGGACTTGGTTTAAAATACATTTCAGGTGTCAGTTCCAAATATTTGACCACAATTTTTTTTGATTCACTATGCTTTTAAGTTAAGGTAAAGTTTGTTGTGTGTCATAAATATATTTGTTCTTGGTTTTCTTCTAATGAATTTTCTGTACCACTAACAACACTGATTAATTTCAAATAAATTACAATGAAAATAGAGCATGAAGCAATGTTTGTTACTGTTTTCATTCTTTCAGTTTTCGTGCTACTGATATGTCTGGTGGGCTGCTAAACCAAATGCCATACCTCAGGTTTATTGCTCCCAGAGCCTCAGGGTATGTTACCCTTGTGAATAATTTACAGCGAATGTGGAACTTCATGAAGGTTAGTTGTAACATTAGAAGAGCTGTGTAGTGTTATAGTTCAGTACCTAAGCCTCTATGTTCTTAGATTTACTTGCCCTCTGAATGATTTCTGCACAATTTGTTCACATTATCTTTTATAGGATAAATATATTGATATACAGACCATGTTAAGTATATGCTATGAGGGGTGGTGACATGACACGTTGTGCTTCCAGGTTTTCTCATATATGAAGCAAAATAATAAGCTGTTGTTTCAAAGTTATTAGAAGATAGTACTGATCATAATTTCATATTCCTTTGGGGCAGACAGACAGACAGACAGACAGACAGACACACACACACACACACACACACACACACACACACAGTATATAAAATACAGATTTTTACTTTTTCAGTTTGTGTGTGTACATATAAACTGTTTCAGAAAGGTGGAAAAAATCTTAGATACAGTTTTTGTAAATGTAATCTATGTACAGAAATTACAGGGTCCTACAAAACAGTAATAATTACTTAATGTTGGTGAATTATATTCACAGGCTTTTGTTAATTTAAATATAGTGACTGAAGGTAGACACTGAAGGCTGATCTTTGCTACTGCTTACTTGAAGACAATAAGAATGAATTTTTGTACTATGCAGACGGATGTACAGCTTTACAGAGGATGTAAGATCCTTGTGCAAGGGCTTTACAAAGCAGGATAACATTGTGACAGAGTGTGGAGCAGAAAAAAATATTGATAGGGATCAGGGCTCCAATAGTGAGTGACCTGGTAAAAATAGCTTCTGCAACAGACCCTGCAAATGTTGGGTTGATGCCTGCTTTCAAGTGATATGATCGGCTTCAATTAAATAGCTCTGTAAGAAGTGTGAATATGGAGTTGGATTGGCTGCTTCAAGTGGCTACTAGTGCAGACATGGGTGTGGTTCCTGTTGATGGTGTTGGTAGCTGGGAATTCAGTAGGCATGGCCTGCATCTCAGTAGGAAATGGAAGGGTAAATTGACTGGGTTGATAGCAAAATCTTGGGGGGGGGGGGGGTACCTCTTTTTTAAGCTAAGGTTAGTGTCCAGTGATACAACACTGAAAGGAATCAAGTATAATGAGATCATATGAGAACAGTGAAAAATAATGTTTGTATATTGCCTCGGAATATCAGGGGATTAAAAACAATGCAGATGAACTTATTGTTTGTTTGGAAAATTTAGTAACTGAGAATGCAATAGATGTATTATGCTTATCTGAATATCACATAGTCACAGATATGGAAAGGGTAAATGTGAGTGCATATCAGCTTTCTGAACATGTGAGCAGAGAGAATATGGAAAAATGAGGAGAGTTATGTTAAAAGTTATGTTAAAAGTTATAATAGCACAAAAAATTTAGAAACTGAAAATAATTGTGTAGAGTGACATATACAAGTGCGTGCCTGTGAGCTTAAACTAAATAATGGTAAGTTCATAATTGTAACAATGACTCCACTTGAAAATTTTCAACTATTTCTGAAAAACTTGGATTCCTTGTTGTGATTTCTCTAAGACAGAGGGTAGCAAATTATTATTTGTGGGATTTCAGTGTAGATTTTCTGAAAGAATCTGAGTGAGAGAATGATCTTGAAGTATTAATCATTTCTTTCAATTTGACATCAGTTATTAACAAAGTGGGAAAAGGCAGAGTGCTACTTAAAGTAAAGAAGACATCTCAAGTTGCAAACTTGCACAATTAAAAGACACTTACATAAAGCTTTTGGCCACAGCCTTTATCAGTTAAGAGAGACACACACATCATTCACACATGCAAACAAGCACACCTCACGCACACCCAACTGCCAACTTCAGCATCTCGGGCCGAAATGCAACTATCAAGAGGGATGCAAGCAGTAGTCTGGAGGAGGCAGGGAAGAGGAATGGATAGTAGTGTACAGGTGGGGAGAGAGACAAATACTTCCTGGTGAAGTGTGCAGGAGCTAGACTGCCAACAGGTGCATTGTCAGGAGGATGAGGGGCAGGGAGTTGGGAAAAAAGGGAGCAAAAAAGGAGAGGAGCAGGGAAAGACAGGCAGATGCATTGGCAGAGGGCTGTAAATAAACAGGGTGGAATATCAGAATGGGGAGGAGATGATAGGACAGACAGGGTGGAAATTGTTGGATGGAGGGTGTGGGGATGGTAGTTTGAGGCCTTAATATTTATGGGAGCAGAGAATGTTTTATAAAGATAACTTCCATCTGTGCAGTTCAGAAAAGCTGTTGGTGGATGGAAGGATCCAGGTGGTTCAGGTAGTGAAGCAGCCATTGAAATCAAGTGTGTTATATTGAGCTGCATGTTGTGCCACGGGGTAGTCTACTTTCTACATCTACATATATACTTCACTAGCCACCAAACAGTGTGTGGTGGAGGGCACTATTTGCGCCAAAGTCATATTTCCCCCCTCTGTTCCACTCATGGACCACACGAGGGAAAATGACTGTCTGAACACCTCAGTACGAGCTCTAATTACCCTTATCTATAAATGGTGATCATTGCGTAATTTGGAAGTTGGTGGTAATAATATATGCTCTACATCGTTGGTGAAGATCAGATTTTGGAATTTAGTGAGCAGCCCCTTCCATTTAGCGCATTGTCTATCTGCAAGTATGTCCCACTTCAAAATTTCTATGAGATTTATAACGCTCTGGCAATGGCTAAATGTACCAGTCTCGAATCTTGCCGCTCTTCTTTGGACCTTCTCAATCTCTTGAACCAGACCCAACTGGTAAGGGTCCCATACAGATGAACAATACTCTAAGACTGGACAAACTAAAGTACTGTAAGCAATTTACTTTGTTGAAGGACACCATTGCTTCAGGATTCTACCAATAAACCGCAATCTAGAGTTTGCCTTACCCATTACTTGTGTAGTCTGACCTTTCCATTTGAGATCATTTCAAGTAGTCACACCCAGGTACTTGATGGATGCCACTGCTTTGTTATATGCAGTAGGTTACACTTACTAATATTGAGAGATAACTGCCAGTCATTACACCACACATTTATTTTCTGCAAATCCTCAATGATTTGTTCACAACTTTCGTGTGATACTACTTTCCTGTAGGCTACAGTATCATTGGCAAACAGTCTAATGCAGCTGTCAATACCATCAAGCAGATTGTTTATGTAAATTGTAAAAAGCAGCGGACCTATTACGCTGCCCTGGGGCACACCTGATGTTGCGCTTGTTTCTGTTGAAGTCCCCCCATTCAGGACGACATACTGCTCTCTGATGTTAGAAAACTTTCTATCTAACCACATATGTCACTGGAAAGGTCACAAGAATGTTCTTTTTGGAGCAAGTGACTGCGGAGCTGAGTCAAACGCCTTTCGGAAGTTGAGGAATATGGCATCAACCTGGGAGCCGGTATCCAGAGACTGTTGTATATCATGCACAAAGAGGGCCGGCTGTGTCTCTCGTGACCGCTGTTTCTTAAAACCATGCTGGTTTCTGCAGATGATATTCTCAGAGTCTAGAAAGGTCATTATGTGTGAACACAAAATATGTTCCATGATTCTACAACAAATCAATGTCAGTGAAATTGGCCGGTAATTTTGTGCATCTGATTTTCTACCCTTTTTATAGATTGCTATGACCTTGACCTTCTTCCAGCCCCACGGAACTTTCCGCTGTTCCACTGATCTCTGATAGATGATGGATAAGAAGGGTGCTATATTTGTAGAATAGTCAACATAGAATCTTACAGGGATACCGTATGGGCCAGACGCCTTCCTAGCATCTGAGGATCTTAACTGTTTTGCAATTCCAGATACACTGAACACTATGTCAGCCATCCTTGAGTTTGTTCAATAATTGAAAGGGGAATGGTGCTGCAGACCTCTAGCGTAAATGAGTTTTTGAAAGCTCTTGGCAACAGTTTGACAGTGGACAATCATCCTGGTGGACAGTTGGTCAGTACTCATACCAATATAAAAACCTGTGCAATGATTGCAGCAGAGCTAGTAAATAATATGGCTGGTTTCACAGGTGGCCCAGCCCCTGACAGGATAGGATAAATCTGTGACAGGACTGGAGGAGGAACTGCTGGGTGGGTGGATTGGGCAGGTTTTGCACCTGGGTGTTCCACAGGAATACGATCATTGCGGCAATGGTTGGAACTGGGAATGGCATAGGGATGGACTAGGATGTTGTGGGATTTGGGTGGGTGATGGAACATTACTTTCAGAGGAGTGGGAAGAATCTCAGATAGGATGTCCCTGGTTTCAAGGCATGATAGGTAATTAAAGCCCTGGCAAAGGATGTGGTTCAGCTGTTCCAGTCTGGGGTGGTACTGGGAGATGAAGGGGACACTCCTTTGTGGTTGGTTCTTGGGGTTGGTGGGAGGATTAGGGGTGTGAGGGGAAATGGCGTGGGAGATCTATTTGCAGATTAAGTCTGTGTGTGGCACCTGTCAGTGAAGACCTTAGTGAGACCCTCAGCATACTGAGCAAGGGAGTCTGATCACTGTAGATACATCATACCCAGGTGGCCAGGCTGTATCTGAGGGATTTTTTTTTTATGTGAAAGGGAGGACAGCTGTAAAAATGCAGGTACTGTTGGTGGTTGGTGGGTTTAATGTGGACAGAGGTGTGGATGGAGCCATCAGAGAGGAGAAGGTCAACATCTAGGCAGATGGCACCCTCAGTTGAAGAGGATCACATAAAGTGGATGGGAGAGAAGGTGTTGAGTTTGTGAAGGAACAAAGAAGCCAACAGATTGCACCCTCTCTGTCCTATCATCTCCTCCCCATTCTCATCTCCCACCCTGTTTATTTGCAGACCTCTGTCATTGCATCTGCCTGTCTTTCCCTGCTCCTCTCCTTTTTTCTCCACCTCCTTGGCCCACAACCTCCTGTTGGCAGTCTACCCCCTGCCAACTCCATGAGACAATGTTTGTCTCTCTCCCCACCCAGATACTACTATCCCCTTCCGCACCCCCTCCAGATTGCTGCTTGCATCCCATTTGATAGTTGCATTCCAGCCCGAGATGCTTGAGTTGGTGGTCTAGTGTGTGTGAGGTGTGTTTGCTTGTGAGTGTGAATGAAGTGTGTCTCTCTTTTTCTAATGAAGTCTGTGACCGAAAGCCTTATGTAAGTATCTCTTAAATGTGCCTGTCTGCAACCTGATGTGTCTTCTTTACGGTAAATAGTAATCTGTCTTTTCCTACATTGCTGACATTCCTACCTGGAGTTTTCATTGTTTGACATCAGTTATTGATTTTCCTACTTGGATATTTCAGGAAAGGAGCACACTGATAGATAATATTTTCACAGATCAAGGTAAATTTAACCAAATAAACATTTATCCTGTTAAGAATAGTTTTTCTGAGCACGACACTCAGCTAGTTACAGTATATGACATAGTTCCATATAGTAATGCAAAACAGTCCTCCAAAATGGTGCATTCAATTAATCAATTAATGATTTAATTATTCCAAATTTTAGGGATATATTGCAGTTGTTAGACTGTGATGAGGCGTACCAGGAACCTGATGCTAATTTAAACTATAACTTATTTCCTGAAAAGCTTGTATTTTTGAAAACAGTTGCCCTAAGAAAACAGTGAAATATTACTGTAAGAAACTACATAAAAAAACAATGGCTTACTAAAAGGATAAAAATATCTTATAACCAGAAAAGGGAAATTAATCTAATAGCAAGAAAAGCAGTAACCAAGAAACATTCAAATATTATAAAAACAACTGTACTATATTAAGGAAAGTTATTAAAAAGTCCAGAAATATGTGTATTATGCCTGAGAGTAACAATGCTGATAATAAAATTAAAACAATTTGGAATATTGCTGAAAGGGAAACAGGGCAACTAAGAGCACAGGAAGACTGTATGCGGTCTGTCTAAAAAGTATCCGGCCTTTGATTTTCCTGCGCAAAATAGAGACGATAGCACAGTGTCACTGGACACAGTAAAGGAAGAGACCTTTATGTGCTTGCATGAATTTTGTCCCTGCCTTCCAATGTGTCAGTCGGTGCCTGTCGGTTGCTGAGTGAGGTGCTATACAATGTGTTCATTGGGTTGAGCAAAGGTAGTGCATCAAATTTTGTCAAAAGCTTAGTGATTCTCAAAGCAAAACAATTTTTAAGATTCCAAAAGTGTCTGGAGAAGATGTGATGGGTGTAACATAAATTAAGGAGTGGTTCAACTGAATCAAAAATGACCGCACATCAGCAGAGAGTGACCATCGTTCTGGCAGGATCCAAACTGCTCAGAGTGCAGCTGTTGTTGAGAGGGTGCAAAATTTGGTGATGGCAGATCATCGTTTGACCACATGGGAGATTGCCCAAGAGGTTGGAGTGAGTAAAGGCAATTTTGCGAGATGATTTGAACATGTATTGAGGGGCTGCGAAATTCGTGCCAAAGTTGTTGGCACTGGAACAAAAAGACCTCTGTTTTGACATTGCACAGGATTTTCTTGACACCACCAACACTGATCCCAGGTTTCTGAACACCATGATAACTGGAGATGAGTCATGGATGTATGGGTTTAACTCAGAAACAAAAAGATAGTCATCGCAATGGTTGAATCCCAAGTCTCCAAGGCTAAAGAAAGTGCAGCAGCTGTGAAGCAAAATCAGGTGATGCTGACTGATGTCCATGGAATTGTGCATCATGAATATGCACTGGAAGGACAAACAGTGACAAAGGAGTGCTATCAAGATGTTCTCTGGTGACTTCGTGACACAGTTCGCAGTGAAAGACCAAATATGTGGACGGCGAAAAAGTGGCAACTGCATCACGACAACACCCCCACACATTCATCCTACCTGGTCCAAAATTTCTTGGTCAAACATGGAATTACAGCTGTTCACCAACCTCCATACTCTCCAGACATGGTTGTTTCCAAAATTGAAGATGCCACTGAAAGGATCCCATTTTGAGGGTACAGAAAACATCATGCAGAACATGCTGATAGAGCTGAACACCATTCCAAAGGAAGACTTCCAGAAGTATTCCAGCAGTGGAAGGATTGGTGGACTAAGTGTGTGCAAGCACAAGGGGCTTACTTTGAAGGAGATTAGGGTCTCAACCCTGTCAGGTATTCGAAATATTTTTTTCTGTCCAAAGATCAGATACTTTCTAGATAGGCCTCATATTACCATAAAACTGAATGAAAAGTTTATTAACAAAAAGTCAGAGTTTGAAAATATTTTTAATAATCATTTTTTATATGTTGTGGAAAAAATATGATCCAGATGTTCATTAGAAAAGGCAAAGCTATATATGGAAGAGGCAATAACTATTCAATTTGATAAAATTGAAATTCCACCCACCTCTCCTTCTGAAGTTAGGATAATAATAAACTCACTCAAAAGTAAAAGGTTACATGGAATTTATGGTATCCCAACAAAGTACTAAAAGCTTGTTCCCAACAGGTAAGTGAGATTCTTAACAACATATGTGCTAGCTCAGTGAAACAGGGCATTTTTCCTGATAGTTTGAAATACGGTATGCTATTGTTAAGACATTGCATAAAAAAGAGGATAGGTCTGATGCCAGCTTCTGACAAGCTTTTTCCAAAGTTCTTGAAAAAGTAGTGTATTCTAGAAAGAACAGAGATTCTCGAAAGAACAGATACCACCGATGACAGTGCAGCTTCAGCTGCTGATAGGTGTTGCTGATATACCTCGATGGGGACAGCGAAAAATGTGTGCCCCAACTGAGACTCAAACCCGGGATCTCCTGCTTACATGGCAGATGCTCTATCCATCTGAGCCACCAAGGAGACAGATGAATAGTGCGACTGCAGGGACTTATCCCTTTTATGCTTCCCATGAGACCCACACTCTCAACTGTCCACAATCTACGTACGTAATGTACCTAATAGATATTTGCCCATCCACTCATTACTCGTGCACACTAAGGTGACGATTCCCGTAAGAGTTCGGGCAACCTGTGCACATTTGCACAGATGAAGGTCAATGGCTGGGTAGCCTTTAATTATATATATGAAGATAGTAGCTGTTCTCGAAAGGTATCAGCTGACAGCTGGAACAGCTGAACACAAACCATAGGTCCTCTGGTAAGAGTTTGTGGGATACAACTTCAAAAGCTATTGTTAGATCCACAACGATGTCAACTAATATCTGCAGGACTTCTTTTCCCAAGAGCATTCATGTACTTTAAAAGGCTTTTACATAGTAGGTATGGTAGCTTTATAAAAGTTAAAGAAAAGTACCTTAATTTTCACAATTAAGGAGAAAAGGGCACAATCAAATGAACATTTTCAGAAATTAGTTACAACATTGTGAAATGCTTACGTGATTGTGCCTCCAAGACAGTATTTAATTTTTTCTGAAGCCAACAATAACAGGCCTTTCTTGAAAAGTAGACCTATTTTTATTACAATGAAAATTCCAGAATACAGTAAACAAAAATAAGAAAAAACAGACATTCAGATGCAACTGATAAATGCAATGCACACGTAATACAAAGAAAATTTCATTATTTTTAGCATATTCAGAGAATAGGTCAACGGATACAAATTGAAACATTAGTCTATGGGAAGTTTACATCAGTTATACACTATTCAGTTATAAAATGAAGAAATACACCAATTCCACCTAATAATTTCTTTTTTTTTTATTTGTTATTTTTTTGTCCTAGATGTTATGTCATCATTTCTAGTTTCGTAGAAGACTGTAGAGGCAAAGGAAGATTTAATTTTCTTTATTCACTTTCTAAGCAACTGTGTTTCATTAGACAACAGTTGAAATTACCTTACTTTCATAGGAACATTTTACATAAATGGTTTTGTTATACATTATTAGTCAAATACTTCAATATAATAGGATATGTAGTATCATAGTATTACAGTAGCAAAGAAATGTATTTAAGAAAAATATTACAACTTTTTGGCATCACGAGGCTAGAATATTTCCTTTATTTTAGAATGCTTTTGGATCTTGTGAGGAATGTTACCAATTTTTTCAGACAGTTACATAGCGATTTCTTCATCTTTCCTGATCTATGTAGGTCAACATTAAAGTCACCATATAGACCATAGTTTTATTTGTAACTATTTAATGATTATGATATTTAACACTTCTGTTTTAGAAATAATAAAGATAACCAGTATTTTATTGATATTTACAGTTTCAGCAGTTGCTAGCCTAATTTTTTGATCTAAGTGGCATAGGGCACTATTATATAAGATTTCTGTAGAGTGTGGCAGCTATTCCCACATGAGTTTGTGCAGCCAGATGGCCTAATGAAATAAATTTGGTCTGCTTTCTGACAATGTTCAATAATATATAGGACATCATGTAGCCTAGGTCAGTGTCAAACTAAGTTACAATAATTGAAAGTTTGTTAGTGGTTGGCTGAACATTTTTATGATATATGGGGAGTTTTTCCTCTTATTACTGGATACATCTATATCTGTTTACATACTCTGCAAGCCATCACATAATACACGGTGGAGTGTACGTTGTGCCACTGTTAGTCATTCCCTTTCCTGTTCCACTTGCGAATGGACCAAGGAAAAAATGACTGTCTATATACTGCTGTATATGCTCTTATTCCTCTTATTTTGTCTTCATGTGCTTCTGCAAGATATATTCTGGTGACAGTCCATGCAGTGCTATAATTTTTTTACTAATTTATTTTGCATTATGAATCAGCATGTATTTGGTAGGAAGTTAGACCAGTGATTATTAGTTATGTATAGACACTTTAAGTAAATAAAAGAAAAATGTTGCACACCATAAAGGAAATATCTAAATGGGATGGAAATCAGTAGATGTGATGTACTTATATAGACAAACAAATGATAATAATTTCAGAAAAATTAGATTAGTTATTCAAGAGAAAGAGGTTCACAAACTGAGCAAGCCAGTAATACATTGATCTACCACGTGTCCTTTTACAAGTTGTTATTCATCTTGGCATTGACTGACAGAATGGTCCTCCTGAGGGATATCATGCCAAATTTTGTGCATTTGGCATGTTAGATCAGCAAACTGCTGACCTGATTGGAGGGCCCTGCTGCTAATGCTCCAAACTTTCACAGCCTGGGAGAGATCCAGTGACCTCGCTGGTAAAGTCAGGGTTTGATGAGCAGGAAGACAAGCAGTAGAAACTCTTCCCATGTGCAGGTGGACATTATCTTGCTGGAATGAAAGACCAGGATGGATTGCCATGAATAGCAACAAAACACAGCTTAGAATATCTTTGATGTACTGCTGTGCTGTAAGGGTGCCACAGACAATAATAAAGGAGTCCTGCTACGATAAGAAATGGCACCCCAGACCATCACTCCTGGTTTTGGGCCTTGTAGCAGGTGACAGTCAAGTTGGTATCCCACCAATGTCTGCTGCACCTCCAGACTTGTCTTCAGCCTGGAATCTCATTGATTGGAGTAGAATTATCTTCAGTGATGAGCCCTGCTTTCAATTGAGCCCTGATGACCAGTGAAGACATGTCTGAAGATGCCCCAGACAGCAGTGGAATACCATCCTGACTGTCACCCGCCACATGGCTCAATAACCAGGAGTGATGGACTGAGGTGCCATTTCTTTTCATAGCAAGACCCCTTCTGTTGTCGCCTATGGTGCCCTTAAGCACAGAGATACATTGACAAGATTCTATGCTCCATTTTGTTGGCCTTCATTGCAAGCCATCCTGGGATTACATTTCAGCAATATAATGCCCACACACACACACACACACAGAGTTTCTGCTGCTTGTCTTCATGCTTGCCAAACTCTACCTTGAGCACCAAGGTCTCCCACATTAGAACATTTGCAGCATTATGAGTATGGCCCTACAATCATCCTCAGATTTTGATGATTTAACACACCAACTGGAAAGAATTTGGTATGATACCCCTCTCAGGACATCTATCAACTCTGTCAATCAATATCAAGCTGAGTAACTGCTTGTATAAGGGCCACATATGGACCAAGGGGTTATTGACTTGCTCAGTTTGTGAAGCTCTTTCTCCTTAATAAATCATCCAATTTTTCTGAAACTGTAATCATTTGTTTGTCAGTACATCTATCGCTTTCCATCCCTTTTAGAAAATTCTTTTTAGGATGCATAGAAAGATAATTTTCATAAAACTACAGAACTTGTTTGAAGAATGGGAACATTCAACCAATGCACAATTAAAGGAAAGGAACTATACATTTTAAAGAGTAGGACATCATTTGAATTAATTAGCCTGACTCTCATAAGATTGACATATGGTGTCCCTTATGTTTAATGGCATTGACCCATGGATGAACTGATAGTACTAGTTTATTTTCATCAACGTTAATTTATTTTGAATGCATTCATGTCATTTTCATAATATCTGAGTAATATCCCCCCCATGAACCATGGACCTTGCCGTTGGTGGGGAGGCTTGCGTGCCTCAACGATACAGACAGCCGTACCGCAGGTGCAACCACAATGGAGGGGTATCTGTTGAGAGGCCAGACAAATGTGTGGTTCCTGAAGAGGGGCAGCAACCTTTTCAGTAGTTGCAGGGGCTACAGTCTGGATGATTGACTGATCTGGCCTTGTAACACAAACCAAAATGGCCTTGCTGTTGTGGTACTGCGAATGGCTGAAAGCAAGGGGAAACTACAACCGTAATTTTTCCCGAGGGCATGCAGCTTTACTGTATGGCTAAATGATGATGGCGTCCTCTTGGGTAAAATATTCCGGAGGTAAAATAGTCCCCCATTCGGATCTCCGGGCGGGGACTACTCAAGAGGACGTCGTTATCAGGAGAAAGAAAACTGGCATTCTACGGATCGGACAGTGGAATATCAGATCCCTTAATCGGGCAGATAGGTTAGAAAATTTAAAAAGGGAAATGGATAGGTTAAAGTTAGATATAGTGTGAATTAGTGAAGTTCGGTGGCAGGAGGAACAAGACATTTGGTCAGGTGAATACAGGGTTATAAATACAAAATCAAATAGGGGTAACGAATAAAAAAAATAGGAGTGCGGGTAAGCTACTACAAACAGCATAGTGAACACATTATTGTGGCCAATATAGACAGAAAGCCCATGCCTACTACAGTAGTACAAGTTTATATGCCAACTAGCTCTGCAGATGATGAAGAAATTGATGAAATATATGATGAGATAAAAGAAATTATTCAGGTAGTGAAGGGAGACGAAAATTTAATAGTCATGGGTGACTGGAATTCGTCAGTAGGAAAAGGGAGAGAAGGAAACATAGTAGGTGAATATGGATTGGGGGGAAGAAATGAAAGAGGATGCCGTCTGGTAGAATTTTGCACAGAGCATAACTTAATCATAGCTAACACTTGGTTCAAGAATCATAAAAGAAGGTTGTATACATGGAAGAAGCCTGGAGATACTAAAAGGTATCAGATAGATTATATAATGGTAAGACAGAGATTTAGGAACCAGGTTTTAAATTGTAGGACATTTCCAGGGGCAGACGTGGACTCTGACCACAATCTATTGGTTATGAACTGTAGATTAAAACTGAAGAAATTGCAAAAAGGTGGGAATTTAAGAAGATGGGACCTGGATAAACTGACTAAACCAGAGGTTGTGCAGAGTTTCAGGGAGAGCATAAGGGAACAATTGACAGGAATGGGGAAAAGAAATACAGTAGAAGACGAATGGGTAGCTTTGAGGGATGAAGTAGTGAAGGCAGCAGTGGATCAAGTAGGTAAAAGGTGAGGACAAGTAGAAATCCTTGGATAACAGGAGAAATATTGAATTTAATTGATGAAAGGAGAAAACATAAAAATGCAGTAAATGAAGCAGGCAAAAAGGAATACAAACGTCTCAAAAATGAGATCGAGAGGAAGTGCAAAATGGCTAAGCAGGCATGGCTAGAGGACAAATGTAAGGATGTGGAGGCTTATCTCACTAGGGGTAAGATAGATACTGCCTACAGGAAAATTAAAGAGACCTTTGGAGAAAAGAGAACCACTTGCATGAATATCAAGAGCTCTGATGGAAAGCCAGTTCTAAGCAAAGAGGGGAAAGCAGGAAGGTGGAAGGAGTATATAGAGGGTCTATACAAGGGCGATGTACTTGAGGAAAATGTTATGGAAATGGAAGAGGAAGTAGATGAAGATGAAATGGGAGATACGATACTGCGTGAAGAGTTTGACAGAGCACTGAAAGACCTGAGTCAAAACAAGGCCCCAGGAGTAGACAACATTCCATTAGAACTACTGACGGCCTTGGGAGAGCCAGTCCTGACAAAACTTTACCATCTGGTGAGCAAGATGTACGAGACAGGTGAAATACCCTGAGACTTCAAGAAGAATATAATAATTCCAATCCCAAAGAAAGCAGGTGTTGACAGATGTGAAAATTACTGAACTATCAGTTTAATAAGTCACGGCTGCAAAATACTAATGTGAATTATTTACAGACGAATGGAAAAACTGGTAGAAGCCAACCTTGGAGAAGATCAGTTTGGATTCCGTAGAAATGTTGGAATATGTGAGGCAATACTGACCTTACGACTTATCTTAGAAGTAAGATTAAGGAAAGGCAAACCTACGTTTTTAGCATTTGTAGACTTAGAGAAAGATTTTGACAATGTTGACTGGAATACTCTCTTTCAAATTCTAAAGGTAGCAGGGGTAAAATACAGGGAGCGAAAGGCTTTTTACAATTTGTACAGAAACCAGATGGCAGTTATAAGAGTTGAGGGGCATGAAAGGGAAGCAGTGGTTGGGAAGGGAGTGAGACAGGGTTGTAGCCTCTCCCCGATGTTATTCAATCTGTATATTGAGCAAGCAGTAAAGGAAACAAAAGAAAAATTCAGAGTAGGTGTTAAAATCCAGGGAGAAGAAATAAAAACTTTGAGGTTCGCCGATGACATTGTAATTCTGTCAGAGACAGCAAAGGACTTGGAAGAGCAGTTGAACGGAATGGATAGTGTCTTGAAAGGAGGATATAAGATGAACATCAACAAAACCAAAACGAGAATAATGGAATGTAGTCGAATTAAGTCGGGAGATGCTGAGGGTATTAGATTAGTAAATGAGACACTTAAAGTAGTAAGGGAGTTTTGCTATTTGGGGAGCAAAATAACTGATGATGGTCGAAGTAGAGAGGACATAAAATGTAGACTGGCAATGGCAAGGAAAGCGTTTCTGAAGAAGAGAAATTTGTTAACATCGAGTATAGATTTAAGTGTCAGGAAGTTGTTTCTGAAAGTATTTGTATAGAGTGTAGCCATGTATGGAAGTGAAACATGGACAATAAATAGTTTGGAGATGAAGAGAATAGAAGCTTTCGAAATGTGGTGCTACAGAAGAATGTTGAAGATTAGGTGGGTAGATCACGTAACTAATGAGGAGGTATTGAATAGAATTGGGGAGAAGAGAAGTTTGTGGCACAACTTGACTAGAAGAAGGGATCGATTGGTAGGCCAAGTTCTTAGGCATCAAGGGATCACCAATTTAGTATTGGAGGGCAGCGTTGAGGGTAAAAATCATAGAGGGAGACCAAGAGATGAATACACCAAGCAGATTCAGAAGGATGTAGGTTGCAGTAGGTACTGGGAGATGAAGAAGCTTGCACAGGATAGAGTAGCATGGAGAGCTGAATCAAACCAGTCTCAGGACTGAAGACCACAACAACAACAACAACAACAACAACAACATCTGATACGGCTCTGTCGGAATATCTCCTTCTGTATGTATAAGGCTTTGACTGCTATACCCACTAACAGATATTAATGTAATTCCTTCAATATGTTTTGAGTCTTCCTATATCAGAGTACACAAAGCACTATTAACTATTAGCAATGCAGGATCTAAAATTGCTCTCTTATTTGCAGGAAACTATACATGAACATGAGACAACATTGACTGCAGGATGCCCAAGGGACTTAATTGATTCTTTTCTTCTGGAAAAAGAAGAAGATAAAAACAAAGCAACTTCATCATTCACAGGTTACAACATATGGCATTCTATATATACATATATATTATATATATATATTTATAATAGAGGGAAACATTCCACGTAGGAAAAATATATCTAAAAACAAAGATGATGTGACTTACCAAATGAAAGTGCTGGCAGGTCGACAGACACACAAACAAACACAAACATACACGCAAAATTCTAGCTTTCGCAACCAACGGTTGCTTCATCAGGAAAGAGGGAAGGAGAGGGAAAGATGAAAGGATGTGGGTTTTAAGGGAGAGGGTAAGGAGTCATTCCAATCCCGGGAGCGGAAAGACTTACCTTGGGGGAAAAAAGGACAGGTATACACTCGCACACACACACATATCCATCCGCACATACACAGACACGAGCAGACATTTGTAAAGGCAAAGAGTTCGGGCAGAGATGTCAGTCGAGGCGGAAGTACAGAGGCAAAGATGTTGAAAGACAGGTGAGGTATGAGCGGCAGCAACTTGAAATTAGCGGAGGTTGAGGCCTGGCGGATAACGAGAGGAGAGGATATACTGAAGGGCAAGTTCCCATCTCCGGAGTTCTGACAGGTTGGTATTATTGGGAAGTATCCAGATAACCCTTGACGGTGTAACACTGTGCCAAGATGTGCTGGCCGTGCACCAAGGCATGTTTAGCCACAGGGTGATCCTCATTACCAACAAACACTGTCTGCCTGTGTCCATTCGTGCGAATGGACAGTTTGTTGCTGGTCATTCCCACATAGAAAGCTTCACAGTGTAGGCAGGTCAGTTGGTAAATCACATGGGTGCTTTCACACGTGGCTCTGCCTTTGATCGTGTACACCTTCCGGGTTACAGGACTGGAGTAGGTGGTGGTGAGAGGGTGCATGGGACAGGTTTTACAGCGGGGGCGGTTACAAGGGTAGGAGCCAGAGGGTAGGGAAAGTGGTTTGGGGATTTCATAGGGATGAACTAACAGGTTACGAAGGTTAGGTGGATGGCGGAAAGACACTCTTGGTGGAGTGGGGAGGATTTCATGAAGGATGGAACTCATTTCAGGGCAGGATTTGAGGAAGTCGTATCCCTGCTGGAGAGCCACATTCAGAGTCTGATCCAGTCCCGGAAAGTATCCTGTCACAAGTGGGGCACTTTTGTGGTTCTTCTGTGGGAGGTTCTGGGTTTGAGGGGATGAGGAAGTGGCTCTGATTATTTGATTCTGTACCAGGTCAGGACGGTAGTTGCGGGATGCGAAAGCTGTTTTCAGGTTGTTGGTGTAATGGTTCAGGGATTAGGGACTGGAGCAGATTCGTTTGCCACGAAGACCTAGGCTGTAGGGAAGGGACCGTTTGATGTGGAATGGGTGGACTGATGTCCAGGCAGAGCTTCAAGGAATCCTCAGAACCTTAGGCCCCCTTCAAAACCTTTCACCTGACTCCATCAACCTCCTGATCCCACCGACACCCCGCACCCCTACCTTCTACCTTCTTCCCAAAATTCATAAACCCAACCATCCCTGCCGCCCCATTGTAGCTGGTTACCAAGCCCCCACAGAGCGTCTCTCTGCCTACGTAGATCAACACCTTCAACCCATTACATGCAGTCTCCCATCCTTCATCAAAGACACCAACCACTTTCTCGAACGCCTGGAATCCTTACCCAATCTGTTACCCCCGGAAACCATCCTTGTAACCATTGATGCCACTTCCTTATACACAAATATTCCGCACATCCAGGGCCTCGCTGCGATGGAGCACTTCCTTTCACGCTGATCACCTGCCACCCTACCTAAAACCTCTTTCCTCATTACCTTAGCCAGCTTAATCCTGACCCATAACTTCTTCACTTTTGAAGGCCAGACATACCAACAATTAAAGGGAACAGCCATGGGTACCAGGATGGCCCCCTCATACGCCAACCTATTCATGGGTCGCTTAGAGGAAGCCTTCTTGGTTACCCAGGCCTGCAAACCCAAAGTTTGGTACAGATTTATTGATGACATCTTCATGATCTGGACTCACAGTGAAGAAGAACTCCAGAATTTCCTCTCCAACCTCAGCTCCTTTGGTTCCATCAGATTCACCTGGTCCTACTCCAAATCCCATGCCACTTTCCTTGACGTTGACCTCCATCTGGCCAATGGCCAGCTTCACACGTCCGTCCACATCAAGCCCACCAACAAGTGACAGTACCTCCATTATGACAGCTGCCACCCATTCCACATCAAACAGTCCCTTCCCTACAGCCTAGGTCTTCGTGGCAAACGAATCTGCTCCACTCCCGAATCCCTGAACCATTACACCAACAACCTGAAAACAGCTTTCGCATCCCGCAACTACCCTCATGACCTGGTAGAGAAGCAAATAACCAGAGCCACTTCCTCATCCCCTCAAACCCAGAACCTCCCACAGAAGAACCACAAAAGCGCCCCACTTGTGACAGGATACTTTCCGGGACTGGATCAGACTCTGAATGTGGCTCTCCAGCAAGGATACGACTTCCTAAAATCCTGCCCTGAAATGAGATCCATCCTTCATGAAATCCTCCCCACACCACCAAGTGTCTTTCTGCCGTCCACCTAACCTTCGTAACCTGTTAGTTCATCCCTATGAAATCCCCAAACCACTTTCCCTACCCTCTGGCTCCTACCCTTGTAACCGCCCCCACTGTAAAACCTGTCCCATGCACCCTCCCACCACCACCTACTCCAGTCCTGTAACCCGGAAGGTGTACACGATCAAAGGCAGAGCCACGTGTGAAAGCACCCATGTGATTTACCAACTGACCTGCCTACACAGTGAAGCTTTCTATGTGGGAATGACCAGCAACAAACTGTCCATTCGCATGAATGGACACAGGCAGACAGTGTTTGTTGGCAATGAGAATCACCCCTGTGGCTAAACATGCCTTGGTGCACGGCCAGCACATCTTGGCACAGTGTTACATCGTCCGGGTTATCTGGATACTTCCCACTAACACCAACCTGTCAGAACTCCGGAAATGGGAACTTGCCCTTCAGTATATCCTCTCCTCTCGTTATCCGCCAGGCCTCAACCTCCGCTAATTTCAAGTTGCCACCGCTCATACCTCCCACAGAAGAACCACAAAAGTGCCCCACTTGTGACAGGATACTTTCAACATCTTTGCCTCTGTACTTCTGCCTCGACTGACATCTCTGCCCGAATTCTTTGCCTTTACAAATGTCTGCTCGTGTCTGTGTATGTGCGGATGGATATGTGTGTGTGTGTGTGCGAGTGTATACCTGTCCTTTTTTCCCCCAAGGTAAGTCTTTCCGCTCCCGAGATTGAAATGACTCCTTACCCTCTCCCTTAAAACCCACATCCTTTCATCTTTCCCTCTCCTTCCCTCCTTCCTGATGAAGCAACCATTGGTTGCGAAAGCTAGAATTTTGTGTGTATGTTTGTGTTTGTTTGTGTGTCTGTCGACCTGCCAGCACTTTCATTTTGTAAGTCACATCATCTTTGTATATATATATATCACATAGCACAAGGCAATTTCCAGCATCTGTATTCATGTGGTAAAAATTATAGTAATGCAGAAAATTTAAGGGTTAGTAAGAAAACAAAAGTGAGAAAATAACTTGCCAAAATAGTAATCTTGTCTGGTGTAGTCCCCAACAACCAGTCCTTCCAACTCATCCCATCCAGTTAGGCTCCCGTGACCTGGGATTTTGGGCAACTTTTACAAACCCTCCCCATTTCCTAGATCTCATGAGTCTTCCTCCTCCACACCTCCCCCTTCCCCTTCCGCCCCTCTGCCAGAAGGAGCAACAGGCTTCAAAAGCCTGCAAATTACAATACTTCTATGAGTGTGATCGGCTGCCTCAGTTTGATGAGTAGACTTTTTATCTAACCAGTAAAAAAAAAAAAAAAAAAAAAAAAAAAAAAAAAAAAACTGATTAAGTAGTTCATTTTCAAACTAATTGCTCTTACAGAATTCATCAAAACAATACAAAGATTTTCTGAATTAAAATTTTCAGCTTGACAAGATACAATGTATAAAACCACTCACATAAATTATTTTTTAAATTTAACTTTTATATAGAACTTCTCAAAACTGATATGACCAATAATCAATAATAAAGGTACCCATTTTAAAAAGAACACACACACACATGCTATAACTCACTTATGAATAACCAATTTCAATTAGAATAGAATATTTATTTCCCCTTAAACACTATTACATACAATCACAGTTGTGATAAAAAATTTATACAAATATATAGTTACTACATTAAGGTATTCTTACATGGACTCTTGCCTTATTATGTTACAAGATGGCTATTATGTAAGTTATTACTTTAGTAAAGTACATTGTTATGAATAGAGATGTGGAAATGGATTAATAATTGCTTGAATAATTGGAAAAATTGCATGTAGGCTTTCACGGCCGGCGTCTTCAGTAATTAAAACTTCCGGGCTAAGAGGCCGTGGTCCAATAGTAGAAATACTTCTCCCTGACGTTTCATTGCCAGCTGCGGGCAACATCATCTGAGGTGAGTCTATGACTGGCTGCTAGGCCGTGGAGGTCCTGTTTATATAGAGCACGTAGAGGGCGCCACCACTCGTCACATGTTGTCAACAGTAAAACTATCTCTGGCTGACGTCATTACTCTCGATCGAAGGTAATCGATTGTCACATCTTTGGTATAAAGTCGATCGCCATATCTTATCTAACTTCAAGCCTTCTTCTTTCCTGTTAAAATTATTGTGGTGTTTAAAATCTCTACAGCCCCTCTATACATACGTGCATAATAATGTGATGTCTTAGCTAGCACACTCGTCTCACTAAATTTTATTTCATGGTCACCCGTTTCAAAAACATGTTCCACTACAGCCGATTTGTCCGTGTGTCCCAGTCGACAGTTCCTTTTGTGTTCAGTTAGGCGAGTATTGATACTTCTTTTAGTGGTTCCGATGTAAACCTTCCCACAACTACACGGAATTTTGTACACACCAGGAGTAGCTAAAGGGTGTCGTGCATCTTTCGCCGATCTTAAGCATTCACTAATCTTCTTGGTGAGTCTGAAGATTGTTTCAACTCTGAACTTGGCCAGCACTTCCCCGATAAGGTCTGTAATATTGTGGATGAATGGAAAAAAAACTTTCCCCACTGATGTCTGTTGTTGTTGCACGTTTTCGGGCATTTTTCTTCTGGGATGGAGTGCTCGATCTATCTCCTTGCCAGCGTACCCATTTTTCTGGAAAGTGGTTCACAAGTGGTTTAGTTCCTCTTGCAAATAAGCTGGCTCACAGATTTTATTAGCCCTGTCCGCCAATGTCTTGATAATACCTCTCTTCTGCCTGGGATGATGGTTCGAATCCTTATGAAAATAACGATCGGTATGCATATCTTTTCTGTAGACTTTGTGACCCAGAGTCCCATCTGCTCATTTAATTACTGAGACGTCCAAAAAATTAATCTGTCCATTACTCTCTGTCTCCATAGTGAATTGTATTTTTGAATTGATGCTATTCAAATGCTTCAAAAAATGGTTCAGTTCTTCTTCACCATGATTCCTTATGACAAAAATGTCGTCCACAAACCGATACCACTTCAAAGGCCTTTTTCTGGCTGACTGCAGTGCTTGCTGTTCAAAAAATTCCATAAAAATATTAGCAACGGCTGGACTTAGAGGACTACCCATTGCCACTCCATTAATTTGTTCATAGAACTCATTATTGTACTGAAAATAAGTTGTGGAAAGACAATGTCTAAACAAAGCTACTATATCAGTAGGAAATATGTCAGATATGCAAGCAAGGGCTTCGTTGACAGGAACCATGGTGAACAGAGACACCACATCAAAGCTGACAAGAATATTACTGGGACTGACGGTAATCTCCTTCAATTTTTCGATGAAGTGCGTAGAGTTTTTAATATGATGATCAGTTTTTCCAATAAATGGTTGTAACAGGGTGGCAAGATGTCTAGCCAGCTCTTGAGTAGGGGATCCAATAGCACTTACTATCAGTCTCAGTGGGACATTAGGTTCATGCACCTTAGGTAGCCCATATAATCTAGGAGGATAAGCTTCTGTTTTGCAAAGATCTTTTTTATCCTCTGAAGGAATAGAAGACTTTTTTATTAATTGATTGGTAACTGTCAACACTTTCATTGTAGCATCCCTTTTCAACTTTTTATAAGTGGTAAGATCCAAAAGGTCACTGATCTTCTTGTGGTAGTCTTCACTCTTCATCACCAAGGTAGCATTTCCCTTGTCAGCAGAAAGTACAATAATACTCTTGTCCGCATTAATCTCCCGTAATGCTTTCTTTTCTCCTTGAGACAGATTACTGCTATGTGGCTTAGCTTTACACAGTATCCTGGCTGAGTAAAAATTTTGAAGGTAATTTATGAATCTGTGCACAATCTTAGGTGAACTTCGACTGATACAAATATCAACAGTCCTTTAATATCATTACATTCAAGGTCAATAAACATAATTTGCATTATGTACTACTGCTTCCAATAGTGTGCGGTACCAAATAATCACCGCAACCTTTGAAACTATCAATCTGTCACACGAAGCACAATATTTTTAGTATAAGTACACCAAGTTCAATAGGTGCCTATCAAGTCTAAGTCATTACCTTCACATTAATTCCATTGTGTTTAGTCTTGAGTGTGACAATGTCAATGCAGGTATGCTACTCCAGATATGGTGTGGATTATTCTTGTCTGCACTGAACCTCTTGATGCAGAGTCTCAGCAGCAAGTGAAATGATGAACAGATAGGGTTTGAACTCATAACAGTGCAAATAAATATTCCTTTTCTAATAACTTTTTATAATATTTTTCATGAACAGTTAAAATACACATTTTTAAAAATGCTGGTATGATGGAGCCAAGCATATGTCCATATGCCACCACTTTGCAAAACAAAAGGGTGAAGACACATGAATTAGTAAACTGATGAGCATCTTTCTTACTTTGTTTCATACAGATATTTAACAATGAATCGAAACATTATCCTTGCCACAAAACAACTCGTTAATTTTGCTTTGGCGATGCCTTTGCTTTAAGCTAATTCTGTTTACATATAGCTTATACATAATAAAAGGAAAGAAAGAAAAATAATATGATTCAATACAATTGCCCCAGCCCCTGTGCACTGACATATAGAGGTGCACAGTGCCTGAGATTATTTCCCAGTTTATAAAGTTTGTACTGCAACCATAAAGACAATTTTAAATATATAATTTAAGAATGAATTTTCTTTTTCAATTACAGATGAACAGTTATTATCTGTATGCCTTGATTTGTTCATGGCTGGCTCTGAAACAACAAGCAACACACTCAGTTTTGCTATTTTATACATGATGAAATATCCAGAAATACAAGAAAAAGTGCAAGCAGAACTTGACTCTGTTGTTGGGAGGACCAGACTGCCATCTCTTGCTGATCGCTCAATGTAAGTTGGAAAACTTACACACCTTATGCAAGCATAAACAAAACACCGTCAAGCATCTAGAAAGGACTAACAGAACTATGTTACTGTTCAATATTAGTAATTTTATTTCATAAAACATACTACAAAGTTATGGTTGCAACATCCTTTGTCAGACAGTTAAGATGAAATATTTATCCAAAGTGGTAAAATTGCTTAGTCAAATAGCTACATGTCTCACACAAAGTTCTATTTTGTCAGTAAATGAAAATAGTAATAGCATGATAAAAAATACATGTATGTATGTTATACACATTCATTCTGTTATACAAAATTAATAAAACAGAAGGATAAAATTATATTTCAATTGATTTGATTTTGTGCAAACCACTGACACACATGCTTGAGAACAATGAAGATCAAAACTAATATAGTAAGAAAAGTTCTGACATAATGTAAATAATTTAAAATCAAAATAGATCACTTTCTAGACAGTAGAAGTACTGAGTTGTTGACAGGTCCACAAAATGCTGCTTTAATCTGGGGTGATACTAAGTGATGAGTGGTGTGCTCATCTTTAACTGGTTCATGAGTATTAGGGATGTGTGCGGATAAGGCTTGGAAAATCTGTTTGCAGACAAGGTATGTGAAGTAGTACCTGTTTGTGGTTACCTTTGTGAAACCTTCAGCATACTGGACAAGGGAATTATTGTTACTGCAGATATGCCAGCTGTGGGTGGGCAGGCTAAACCAGTGCAATTCTTTGGTATGTAAGGGATGACAGCTGTTGACATGCAGGTGGTTGGCAGGCTTGATACAGCTGGAGGTATGACTGGTACCATTGGAGAGGTGGAAGTGAAATTCCAGGAAAGTGGCTTTTTGGGCTGAGGAGGACTAGTTGAAGTGGATGGGAGACTGGGTGTAAAGTTATGGAGGAATGGGGTAGTACATCTTGGCCCTGGGTCCTGATCATGACAATATCATCAATGAAACTGAACCACACAAAAGGGTGCTGTTTTGGGAGGCTGGGAATGTTTCTACAAGATGGTCCATAAACAGATTGGCATAGGAGGGTGTCATTCAGGTGCCTATGGCCTTCTCACAGATTTCTTTATATTTCTTCCTCTCAAATGAGAAGCAGTTTTATGTGGGGATATAATTGGTAATCTGCATAAGGAACGAAGTAGTGGGTTAGGAATCAGAAGGATGTTGGGAGAGGTAGTGTTTGGTAGCAGCAAGGTCATGGGCATGAGGGATGTCGGTGTGTAGGAAGGAACTGTCAACAGTGACAAGTAGGGATCCAGGCAGCAATGACACGTAAATGATCAAGAATTGGTGAAGGAAGTGTTATGTGTCTCTAATATGAGAGCACATAAACAGCAACAATGGGGCTTCCAGGATTGTTGGGTTTATAGAATTTGGAAAGAATGTAGAAGATGAGTGTGCTAGGGGTCATTCAGGTGAGGAGGGAGATGAAATCGGGAGAAATTATGAGATGGGCTAAGGATTTGAGTAAAGACTGGAGGTCGCGTTGGGCTTCTAACAAGGGGAAGGCCTCAGACATGGCCAACCAATTTAGCTCAGATTTGGCTGGTCACTTGTGTACAATCAAAAACAAAGGACTCTACGATATTTTGGGTCAACACCCCCACAATTTTGAGAAAATCACCCCTAAAGATTATAACGAGCAATCGACTCAAAATTGGAGTGATCGATAGATAATTGTACATAGAGCATTTTTCATCATCAGGTATGGAGTCCACAAATGCAAACTTTTCCAGAAACTGAGGAAAGAAACTTTTATAACTGCTGCTTCTGTACCCACATGGTAAACGCTTTTTGCCGACAAAACCGACAGTGCTGATAGTGCAACAGCCAAGGTAACTGGCTGGGAATCAGAAAACCCGGGTTCAAATCTCAAAGAAACCTAGCAGATGTTATACTTTTCATTTGTATTTTTCCATATCTCAATTGATAGGGATGGGAGGGTTAATAAGGTAAGTAAATAAATAAGGGATGATAATAATAAGGTAGGCAAACTAATTTCCCAAATGACATAAGTTAGTAAAGTGTTAAACTTTTAAGCCTTGTCACATAACAACACCGAGTAAGAGAGCTGCAAATTCCTCATGAGGGATCACAGATAGCCAACCATGCAACACTCGTTTACAGTGAGGCACAGGACAGAATCCATGCAGGGAGAGTTATGTTGTCCCAGTTGCGTCTTCGTCATATCATAGTTGTGAACCTGGAAGAGTGAAGGTGTCCAGCATGAGCCTTACAGAAGTCAATCAGAAAGAGCTGTTTTCCTGTCGTGAACCTCACAGATACATGTAGTGATTTTTCCATCATTAATGTGCCCAATGAAATATGTTTTGTGAATGAATACAGTGTTCTTCCATAAGTAACATATGACGAGTACTGTATGTAGCCGTAGTAACTAGTTATTGTTTGTTGTGTCATATCTTTCAGGTGCATAATCTGAATAATGGAGGATGTACACCCTTTGACTAGTGCTGTAATATATAGTTGGGAGCCTGTCACAGACAATGGCAAGTGGGAAGTTACCAACGCTGTGTTTTGGTTTGTAGAAGTGCTGCAAGACAGATGCATTATCAATGCACTACCGGAAGCAGGCAGTTCTGTTTCTCGGCGTTCCAGATTGATAGGAGCGGCTATCATCGAGCAATTTTTGGAGCTGATGAACGAGATAACTTTTGTTAATACTGAAGTACTATACCATGAAGACGAAGTAGAAGGAGATTCAGTGGAAGATATCCTGACAAGTGAATCGAAAAATGGTCATAACACTTTGGAAATCTCCACGTCACTGGGAATATGTGCTTCATCAGTTTCCAGTCAGTATTATGAACTGGTTACTAAGCAATTGAACTATGGTGCTATACTCCTTGAAGTAAAAGTAAAGGCAGTAGTGCTAGCCAGGACTCATCCAAATTGGAACTTACAAACACTGCAAAAGAATGGAGCAAGAACAGCCCTGAAAAGGAAGGACTTGAAATTGTGGGAAAGTGATATCATTGAAGGAGGGACAAGATACGACAAATACCAGGTGAGAAATAAGTGGACATATGACCGATTTGTCGAATCTCGTTGGTGTAACGAGAATGTAACAGTGAGAATACTTCAGGAGTGGGCTGCAGGTGCAGCATTTCAATATATGGGCAACAAGGATTTTACGTTTGCTGCATCATTATCTTGGGCAAGAAATTTCAAATCAGAGTATAAAATTCGTCAATGGCACGTCACTAAATACGTCTCTCATAAGGAGGTACAAAATATAGAAGATATACAGAAAGTGGCAGCTCTTTACAGCATGCAAACGACGTCACATATGACCAGTTTTAATTACGATTACATGATCAACACCGATCAAACAGGATGCGAGTATCGGGTGAACATTCGATGCACGTTATTGCATAAGGGAGAAAAACGAACCCTTGTAGCAGTTGGTAGTAAAAACAAATTAACACATTTGTACACGGCGCAATATGCCATCACAGCCTCTGGAAAAGTGTTGCCTAAGGTTTTCCTGTGTTTACAAGAAACGAATGTTACATTTGGTCCTTGGGTTATAGAAGAGGTCAATTGTTTAACCGACTCATTGAAAGATGTTTACATTACCTGCTCCAAATCCGGGAATCTGACAAATGCGATTTACAGAACATTTCTTGAGAATGTTTTAAAACCATACGTTTCTGATAACAAGTTTTGTCTAATTTTGGATTCCTGGAGTGGACGAATTAACACTACAATATATGGCACAATTTTTATAGATGGCAAGGGTCAGCCGACGTGCACAGTAAAAGTAATACCACCAAACTGCACACCTGTGTGCCAGCCATGTGATATTTATTTGTATCGCCAGGTTAAAAACTTTATTTCCAGGTTTCAGAATTGCAGTGTGCTTCTGGAAACCCAGCCGAAAGTGTACAACCGCACAGATGCAACAACTACATCTACATCTACATGATTACTCTGCAATTCACATTTAAGTGCTTGGCAGAGGGTTCATTGAACCACAATCATACTATCTCTCTAGTCTCTACCATTCCACTCCCGAACAGCGCACAGAAAAAACGAACACCTAAACCTTTCTGTTCGAGCTCTGATTTCTCTTATTTTATTTTGATGATCATTCCTACCTATGTAGGTTGGGCTCAACAAAATATTTTCGCATTCGGAAGAGAAAGTTGGTGACTGAAATTTCATAAATACACTCCTGGAAATGGAAAAAAGAACACATTGACACCGGTGTGTCAGACCCACCATACTTGCTCCGGACACTGCGAGGGGGCTGTACAAGCAATGATCACACGCACGGCACAGCGGACACACCAGGAACCGCGGTGTTGGCCGTCGAATGGCGCTAGCTGCGCAGCATTTGTGCACCGCCGCCGTCAGTGTCAGCCAGTTTGCCGTGGCATACGGAGCTCCATCGCAGTCTTTAACACTGGTAGCATGCCACGACAGCGTGGACGTGAACCGTATGTGCAGTTGACGGACTTTGAGCGAGGGCGTATAGTGGGCATGCGGGAGGCCGGGTGGACGTACCGCCGAATTGCTCAACACGTGGGGCGTGAGGTCTCCACAGTACATCGATGTTGTCGCCAGTGGTCGGCGGAAGGTGCACGTGCCCGTCGACCTGGGACCGGACCGCAGCGACGCACGGATGCACGCCAAGACCGTAGGATCCTACGCAGTGCCGTAGGGGACCGCACCGCCACTTCCCAGCAAATTAGGGACACTGTTGCTCCTGGGGTATCGGCGAGGACCATTCGCAACCGTCTCCATGAAGCTGGGCTACGGTCCCGCACACCGTTAGGCCGTCTTCCACTCACGCCCCAACGTCGTGCAGCCCGCCTCCAGTGGTGTCGCGACAGGCGTGAATGGAGGGACGAATGGAGACGTGTCGTCTTCAGCGATGAGAGTCGCTTCTGCCTTGGTGCCAATGATGGTCATATGCGTGTTTGGCGCCGTGCAGGTGAGCGCCACAATCAGGACTGCATACGACCGAGGCACACAGGGCCAACACCCGGCATCATGGTGTGGGGAGCGATCTCCTACACTGGCCGTACACCACTGGTGATCGTCGAGGGGACACTGAATAGTGCACGGTACATCCAAACCGTCATCGAACCCATCGTTCTACCATTCCTAGACCGGCAAGGGAACTTGCTGTTCCAACAGGACAATGCACGTCCGAATGTATCCCGTGCCACCCAACGTGCTCTAGAAGGTGTAAGTCAACTACCCTGGCCAGCAAGATCTCCGGATCTGTCCCCCATTGAGCATGTTTGGGACTGGATGAAGCGTCGTCTCACGCGGTCTGCACGTCCAGCAAGAAAGCTGGTCCAACTGAGGCGCTAGGTGGAAATGGCATGGCAAGCCGTTCCACAGGACTACATCCAGCATCTCTACGATCGTCTCCATGGGAGAATAGCAGCCTGCATTGCTGCGAAAGGTGGATATACACTGTACTAGTGCCGACATTGTGCATGCTCTGTTGCCTGTGTCTATGTGCCTGTGGTTCTGTCAGTGTGATCATGTGATGTATCTGACCCCAGGAATGTGTCAATAAAGTTTCCCCTTCCTGGGACAATGAATTCACGGTGTTCTTATTTCAATTTCCAGGAGTGTAGATCTCGCCGTGACGAAAAACGTCTTTGCTTTAATGACTTCCATCCCAACTCGCGTATCATATCTGCCACACTCTCTCCCCTATTACATGATGATATAAAACTATTCACAGCATAATTCATAACCACCTTTCAGCACCGATGTTTCAGGCAATGATACCATATGCATGGTACGCATCAAAACTAATTCCCGAAAAAGATGTATTTTTAAATGTAAACCAAGTTTGTTTTCTGCCGACTCTTTGGAAGGAACAGTGTAGCTGTTGAAAGATTGCGTTCATTAGATGTTCTTGGTTCTGTGAGTATATTTGTTTCAAATGTTTATTTGACAGGTACCATCCATCTAGTTGTTCGAAGAAAAGTGAGGACACGTAACAGTGACTGGAAAAGCCATTTTAATGTGACCTGGAGTAACATTTTAGTTGTTTACTATCCCAAGAGGTTTGAGAAATTTATTTGCCTACCTTATTATTATCATTTGTTATTGATTTACTTACCTTATTAACCCTTCTATCCCTACCAATTGAGATATGGAAAAATACAAATGAAAAGAAGAACATCCGCTAGGGTTCTCCAATTCCCAGCCAGTTACCTTGGCCGTTGCGCTATAAGTGCTGTCGGCGAAAAGCGTTTACCATGTGCGTACAGAAGTGGCAGTTGTAAAAGTTTCTTACCTCGATTTCAGGAAAAGTAGGCGTTTTCGGGCCCCATACCTGATGATGAAAAATGCTCTATTTACAATTATCTATTGATCCTGCCAATTTTAAGTAGATTGCTCGTCATAACCTTTAGGGGTGAGTTTCTCAAAAACATGCCATTAGAGATGACTGCCATTGCTGCAGTATTTTCAGATCTTCTAAAAACCACCTTTTACATCAGTCAAATCATGATGACTTATGGTGGTGTTTGTAAATGTCCTGTTGTAATTTAGCAAGCATAATCCAAACACTTTGTACAAGAGTCACAACATTTATAGAACTGAAGTCCGAACACCGTTAACATTCACAAAAGTCACTAGATGTAAACCTGAATGATTTGTTGGTGTTTTGATTACTCAAAGAAGCAGTGAATAGCAAAATTTCCATTGTGATAAAAGGATACAACACATAGTATGTAGATAGTTGTTCATCGTGTCACTTCCTGAATAATATTTTTTAATATTCACATATTTTGTTTGATTTGCTCTTATGTATAATTTTTAACCAATACCAAGGAAATTTATGAATGCTTCATGATTGAAAATAATGTTGTACAGATCACAATTTAATTATTGCATATTTAAAAGTCATGAAAGAAGGATGTAGACATAGAAGAGACCAAAGAGACCATAAAGTTTCCAAGTGATAGTATAATGGTAAGACAGAGATTGAAACCAGTTTTTAAACTGAAACGCATTTCCCATGGCAGACGTGGAACTGGACATAATTTATTGGCTAAGAACTGCAGATTAAAACTGAAGAAAATGCTGAAATGTAGGAAATTAAGGAGTTGTAAGTTGGATAAATAAAAATAATCAGAAGTTTTTGAGTTTGAAAGGGATCATTAGACAACCATCAACAGAAACAAGGGAAAAGAATAAAACAGGAGATGATGGGTAACTTTGAGAGATGATATTATACTGAAGACAGCCAAAGCTCAAGCGGACAAAAAGACAAAGCCTAATACGAGGGCCGTTCAGAAAGTAACCTCCGGTTGATTTAAAAAAATACACCAAGTTAAATAAAAATATTTTAATATATACATCTTACAACTACATCTTTGCACTATTTTTCTACATAGTCTCCATAGCGATTGAGGCACTTATCGTATCTCTTCACAAGCTTTGAAATTCCTTCTGCATAAAAATCACCCGCTTGTGCCTGGAGCCAGCCTGTGACCGCATCTTTGAGCTCTTCGTCATCATCAAACCGCTGTGACCCGAGCCATTTCTTCAAATGCATGAAGAGGTGATAATCACTTGGCGCCAGGTCTGGGCTGTAAGGTGGATGGTTGATAACGTCCCACTTGAAGGACTCAAGAAGGGCCGTTGTTCTGCGAGCAGAGTGAGGACGGGCGTTATCGTGCAAAAAAACGATACCGGAAGTCAGCATACCACGGCGTTTGTTCTGTATAGCCCGTCGTAACTTTTTTATTGTTTCACAGTACACGTCTTGATTAATGGAAGTACCACGTTCCATGAATTCAACCAACAACACCCCTTTGGCATCCAAAAACACCATTGCCATCAGTTATCTGGCAGAAAAATCTTGCGAGGCTTTTCTTGGTTTGGTAGGCGAATTTGAATGTGCCCACATCTTTGATTGTTCTTTTGTCTCAGGGTTCACGTACTTAATCCAGGTTTCGTCACCGGTCACGATTCTGTTTAACAATGGTTCTCCTTCGTCCTCATAACGTGACAGAAAGTCTAATGCAGAGGCCATTCTTTGAGTTTTGTGGTGGTCGGTAAGAATTTTGGGCACCCATCGTGCACAGAACTTACGGTAACCCAATCTTGCTGTCACTATCTCGTACAAGAGAGTCTTAGAAATCTGTGGAAAACCAGTAGACAACTCCGACATTGAGAAACGTCGATTTTCACGAACTTTTGCATCAACTGTCTGAACGAGTTCGTCAGTCACCAATGATGGTCTACCACTCCTCTCTTCATCATGAACGTTTTCTCGTCCACTTTTAAATAAACGTACCCATTCACGGACAACTCCTTCACTCATAACTCTTGGTCTGTACACGGCACAAAGCTCACGATGAATAGCTGCTGCAGAATATCCTTTGGCTGTAAAAAACCTTATGACAGCACGCACTTCACATTTGGCGGGGTTTTCTATTGCAGCACACATTTCAAACTGCCACAAAAACTAAACTAGCGCAGGTACGACGTTCACTCAACCACGGCTTGATGCCGACTGACCTGTTGAGTGTGTGAACGCACAGATGGCGTCGCTACTCCCCCCACAACCTGCACTGTGACCAATCGGAGGTTACTTTCTGAACCGCCCTCGTAGATAACTTTGATAAGACATAGATACTGAATTTAACCGATGAAAGGAGAAAATATAAAAATGTAGCATATGGAGAAGGAAAAAGCGAGTGGAAATATCTAAAAATGAGATTGACGGAGTGCAAAATGGCAAAGCATGAATGGCTTGAGAAGACATGCAAAACTGTAAATGACACATAACTATGGAACAGACAGATGTTGTGTATATGAAAATTAAAGCAAGTTTTGGAGAAAAGAGGAACAGGTGACAGAATATCAAGAGCTCTGATGGCAGTCCACTACTAAGTAGAGAAGGGGAGACTGAAAGGTTGAAATAATATACAGAAGAGTTACACAAAGAAAGCAACTTGAAAATTGTATTATGAAAAAGGTAAGGAAGTAAATGAAGATGAGAAAGGAGATACAACACTTCATACAGAATTTGACAGCACTTAAGACTTAAATTGAAACAAAGCCCCTGAGATAGAGGTCATTTCCTCACAATTTTTGAGATCCTTGGGAGAACCTATCATAACAAAATGATTCCACCAGCTATACAACAAATATGTCACAGGCAAAATACATAAGACTTCAAAGAGATATGTAATAACCTCAGTACCAATTAAAGCAGGTGCAGACAGATGTGAATATTATCAAATCATCTGTTTAATAAGCTATCGTTACAAAATCCTATCATTAATTATTCACCAAAGAATGGAAAGACTGGTAGAATTTGACTTCAAGGAAGATCAATATTCTTTTCAGAGAAGTTTGGGAACATATGAGGCAATACTGACACTACAGCTTAACTGAGAAGATAGAGTAAAGAAAGGTAAATTTAAGTTTATAGCATTTGTGAATTTACAGAAAGCTTTGACAATGTTGACTAAAATACACTTTGAAATTCTGAGGTTATCAAGGATAAAATTACTTGGGTGTAACACTTTGTAGGGATATGAAATGGAACGATCACGTAGGCCCAGTCATGGGTAAAGTAAGTGGCAGTCTTCCACTTATTGGTAGAATACTAGCGAAATGCAATCAGTCTACAAAGGAGACTACATACAAATCATTCATGTGGCCCATCCTAGAATATTGCTCAAGTGTGTGAGACCTGTACCAGATAGGACTCACTGGGGATATTGAATGTGAACACAGAAAGGCAGCATAAATGCTCAAAGATTTATTTGACACATGGGGGAGTATCACAGAGGTGCTCAAAGAACTGAACTGGCAGGCTCTTTAAGACAGAGATAAAATATCCCAAGAAAGCCTACTTGCAAAATTTCGAGAACCAGCTTTAATTGGAGACTCTAGGAATATACTACAAGCCCTTACTTATCACTCCTGTAGGGATCATAAGGACAAGAGATATTCAAACAGTCATTCTTCCCAAGCTGCATACAAGAAATGTATTTCCTATTACAGATCAGATTTGCCATGCTGGAAATCCTCATGAATTGGGTACAGGAAGGCATTTCATTTTCTCATTCCATTACACTATGGGTCCTGATTTTTTCTCAGTCACAACAGGTGCTCTGTCTCTAGACACAGACTCAAAAATTCCACAACAAACATACATTTTCTACACTAAGAGAGACACATCCACTGTGTGACTGTGTGACTGCAATATCTACACTTTCATAGAGTGATAAAGAATGGGAAACAATGTCTTTACAAAGCTTTTGCAAGCTGGTTCTGAAAAACTTTGGCCATAATTTGTATGAGAAGTATGACTGTCATGTTTGATAACAGAACCACATGAAATTTTTCTAGCTGAATGCACATAAACCCAGAACACTGTTGTCAATATATACCCACCAGAAATCTCATTCCTACATAACTGTCAGTCCTTTCCACAGGCCTCACCATCAGCCCACACTCAACTTCAGTCATGCTGGATTTGTACATACATACATTAATCCTTGTTCCAGAGTTCACGAATACGACATTTTGTAATGATGTGGAATGTGTCACTCTTTCAGACTTTTAATACTCTTTGGCAAATGACCAAAGCTTTTTGTGGTAGCATAATTCACCCCTTTCTGTGCCAAAGTGAGATTTAATCCAGAATATTGAATATCATCCTTTCTTCTAGTGCTGTAGCTATACACTTCGCTGTTATTTTTGAATTGGGATGGGTCATTAATGACATATTTCATAAGTGAATATATGTATTGCAAAGGTACTGTGAATATCCCAAGTTTCTTAAATAAATGTCTGCAAGGTGATCTTGGGTGGGCTCCAGCTATTATTCTGATTACACGCTTTTGTGCATGAATACTTTCTCTCTTAATGACAAATTGCCCCAAAATATGATGCCATATGAAAGCAATGAATGAAAATAGGCATAGTAGGCTAATTTACTGATATGTTTATCACCAAAATTTGCAATAACCCTAATAGCATAAGTAGCTGAACCTAACCATTTCAGAACATCATTGATGCATTTCCTCCAATTCAATTTCTCATCAAAGCACACACCCAGAAATTTTGAGTATTCTACCTTAGCAACAGACTTCTATCAATAGTCTATATCCGTGTGTGTGTGTGTGTGTGTGTGTGTGTGCGCGCGCGAGTGTATACCTGTCCCTTTTTCCCCCTAAGGTAAGTCTTTCCACTCCCGGGATTGGAATGACTCCTTACCCTCTCCCTTAAAACCCACATCCTTTTGTCTTTCCCTCTCCTTCCCTCTTTCCTGATGAAGCATCCGTGGGTTGCGAAAGCTTGAATTTTGTGTGTGTTTGTGTTTGTTAGTGTATCTATCAACATACCAACGCTTTCATTTGGTAAGTTACATCATCTTTGTTTTTAGACATATTTTTCCCGCGTGGAATGTTTCCCTCTATTATATTCTTTTCATTGTGTTTGATAGAAATACAGTCTTCCTGTGCTCTCGGTTGCCCTGTTTCCCTTTTCACAATATTCCAAATCGTTTTAATTTTATTATCAGATGTGCTAATCTCAGACATAATGCACATACTCCTGGACTTTTTAATAACTTTTCTTAATACAGTACAGTAGTTTTTATAATGTTTCATTGTTTCGGGATCATTACTCCTCCTAGCTATAAGATACATTTCCCTTTTCTGTTTACAAGATATTTTTATCCCTTTAGTAAGCCATGGCTTTTTGCGTGGTTTCTTACAATTATATTTCACTGTTTGCTTATTAGGGAAACTGTTTTCAAATATACTCACAAAGGTATCATGAAATAGGTTAAATTTTAAATTAGCATCATGTTCCCTGTACACCTCATCCCAGTCTAAATTAGCATCATGTTCCCTGTACACCTCATCCCAGTCTAACTGTTGCAAGCTTTCCCTAAAATTTTGAAGTGTTAAATCATTAATGGAACGCACTACTCTGGAGGACTGTTTTGCATTACTGTATGGAGCTATATCATTTACTGTAACTAGCTGTGCATCATGATCAGACAGACCATTCTTAATAGGAAAAGTTTTTATTTGATTAAATTTATCTTGGTCTATGGAAACATTGTCTACCAGGGTGCTGTTTTCCTGTACCATCCAAGTAGGAAAATCAATAACTGATGTCAAATTGAAAGAACCAAGTAATACTTCAAGGTCAAGCTTTCTATTGGACTCTTTCAGAAAATCTACATTGAAATCTCCACAAACAATAATTTGCTTTCCTTTGTCTGACAGGTAGCACAACAAGGAATCCAAGTTTTTCAAAAATAGTTGAAAATTTCCCAATGGGGCTCTATACATGGCTACAATTATAAAAGTGCCTTTATTTAGTTTAAGCTCACATGCACATGCTTCTATGTGTTACTCTACGCAAAATTTTTTAGTTTCCAAATTTTTCACACTATGACTGATTTTAACATATATGGCAACTCCTCCTCCCTCCATAGTGTCTCTACTTACATGAGCTGAAAGCTTATATCCACCTTCATTTACCATTTCCATACCGGTGACTATATGATGTTCAGACAGGCATAGTACATCTATTCCACCCTCAGTTTCTAAATCTTCTATACAAGCAAGAAGTTTATCTACTTTGTTTTTTAATCCCCTGATATTCTGATGCAATATATTAACATTATTTTTCACTGTACTGTTATGTAAATCTTGTGATATTTTCACATCTCTAGTACCTGCCTGTCTGAACTTTTCATTAAGCTTAATTTCAATTGATTTAGGATGATTGGATACTGATCTTAGCCTAAAAAAGTACTCTCATGAGTTTCAGTGCCCCCCCCCCCTGCCTTAAAGATTCTGCTAACATCCCAGCCAGTTTACCCTTCCATTTCCTATTGAGATGCAGGCTGCAGGCCACGTCTTGTGAAGTCCAAACTACCAATACCATCACCAGGAACCAAACCTATGCTTGAGAAAGTAGCTGTCCGAAGCAGCTAATCTAGCTCAATATTGACCTTCCTGACAGAGCTGTTCAATTTGGGCCAGTCATACCACATGAAAGCAGGATCCAAGCCAACATTTGTATGGTTGATTGCAGATGCTGTTTTTACCAGGTCACACTCAATATTGTAGCCCTGATCCCTGTCAATACTGTTTCTCACTCCACCCACTACCACAACATGATCCTTCTTTGTAAAACCTTTGCACAATGATCCTACATCCTCTATCACTTGGCTAAGACATGCACTGGGCTTGAAAATACTTGTGACCTGTCACCTAATTTTTCCTGCATATTTTTTTTTTTTTTTTTTTTTTTTTTCAACAGTTGGTTTCCTAGTGAAAGTCCCTTGAGTGCTGACTACACTTACATCTACTTGAGCCTGTTCCTTAGCTGATTGAGATAGCAAGGCAAATCTATTGTTTGTGCCAATGATGAAACTGTCTGATACTGTTCTCTTTCTGTGGCCCCTGTTCCTTGCTACAACTTCCCACCTGTCTTCACCCTCCTACCCACTTAACCTCATCAGTTCCTCCCTAGCACTAACCAGTTCAGCCTGAAGGGCTCTAATCTTCCCTTCCTGTTCCACTATTTTCCTATCCCTTGAACATAATCTGCAATACCATGGAAGAAACCCATTTACTTCCCCAATTCCCATGCCACTACATTCACCCCAATGTAACCATCTGTCACGACAGCTGCACAGAACCCCAGAACTAACTTTCCTGCAGCAGCTCAAACACTTCTTGCTCATGGTTATTTACAATATTTTTTCCAAAATTTATCTAGGCAGTAACAATAATATTCTCTTAACTACAGATCATAAAAGCCACTAAAGTTATGTGGAACACTAATATATGTGTATATGTTAAAGACAGCTCTACTTCTACCAATTTCTGCAGTGGAAACACTTCTTTGCCACCTATCCCTGGTACCAAACGGAACTAGTTCCACCATAAATGTTGGCTTTCTCAGTTTGTACACCCACCCAGTTGTGAGCCCCCTTCCCCTCCCACCTACCCACCACCTGCTCAACTTGAGGAATTCTTTAGCTCAAATTTGGCCTCACCATGCTTCCCCAGGTCCTTTCTCAAGAATATAAACCATCATTGCAGACAAAGGCTCCAATATTATCTTGATGAATCTTAGTAACTACCTGACAAAAGGCTTCCACCAACTATTTGACTTCAAAATCTAAGATGTGATGTTAGCAGCTCCATGATAATCTACCTGAGTGTGCATAAGGGTGTAACTACTATAAAGAACAAAATCTCTATAGTTGAATTACAATGTCCGGCTCTTTATTTATGTGTGTATCCACTGTCTAACAAATAAAACTATATGATTAGCACTTGTCATCATTTATTCTTTTTTTTGTATTCCATTCAACATTTCCCCCTGTTATATATATTTTTAGAAATTTTAAATAGTTCTGTAAATTCTTGTTTCCTTTTTATGTTTCAATTTACTGAAAATATATATGTGTTAATTTTCTTGTATTTTAGGATGCCATATACTGAAGCAGTTCTAATGGAGATACAGAGAAGAGTAAACACTGCTCCTACTTCTGTTGCCCATCGAGCTGTTTGTGATACAGAACTCTTTGGATACAAAATACCAAAGGTAACAGAGCCTGATAGAAGGAATGGTGTTGGTTATAGTTTTATACCTAACATTTAGATACCATTCACAATATTTCTGAATGATCTGATGCCTTTGCACTCATGTTTCAGCCAGACTGAATGACACTTGTAGTTCACAACAGTTAATTTAAGGTCTACAGCTCACTGTCTAGTGGTTAGCATCGCTGTCTCCAGATTTTGGGGTCCCAGGTTTGATTACAAGCTGGCTCAGAGATTTTCTTTGTTTGAGGGTTGGATGTTTGTGTTGCAATGATAGTTTTATCTCATCATCATGAACATGTACAGGTCACCGAAGTTGCATCAAATAGAAAGACTTGCACAAGGCAGTTGAACAATCCTAGACATGGTCTCTCGGACAATAAAGCCATTCAATAATTTAATTTATGGAGTTGTGGACAACTGACTCTCTCTCTCTCTCTCTCTCTCTCTCTCTCTCATGATCATGAATGTACTAAATGCTTTTCACTGACACATCAATGAGTAACAAGTTATTTTTCAGTTAGCTCTCCAAGTGGTGTTATCTATCAGTGAATATGAGTAATATTTTTGCTTTTTTACTGCAAAGGCTAAGCTTCATTGCTAAAACCATTATTCAGTCTTCAGCTTGATAATTTTGTTAAATCACTACCCTCTTCGTAGCTTAAAAAATTTGTTCCCTGTGTTTGCCTGATCCCCTTTTACCAAATAATTTGCCTTCAAAAATGCTTTTCACACACATTATGTCCAGGCATACGGCTAGAAAATTTTGTCAGTCTCTCTTCTCTTTCCTTTCAGCCTTCTTCATTTATTTTTGTTAGGACTTCTTGATTTGCTTCTCTATGGCTCCACCTCATTCTAAGTACTCTCATCCATATTCACACTTTCATTGCTGATTACCTTTTTACTTACTGTTCAGTTCTCACCATCACAGAGTAGTGCACCACAGACAAAATATTTTGCAAATACCTTTCTTAGTCACGGATCTGCTCATTGAGAGACTTATCTTGACCTGGAACACTAATTCAGAAAAGGCTGCTCACTATGTAGTTTTCCATAGTGTGCTTGTTATGTCCAACACTGATTGCTTGCTAAATAACAAAACTGTTTTATCTGCTCCATGTAACATATTCCAAGTGTCATATAAGTGATGATATGCTGACCACTCTTTCCTGTTAGTAACAGTTTTGTTGTTTCAGCATTTACATTAACTTTACACTATTACAATGTGACTGCCATCACTTTCCGTATTATGTTCACATTCTTTTCTGTGCCCTCCGCTACAGCATTACAACAAATCATTTGCAATGGACTTTTCCTTAGTTTAACTGAGTTCTTGTTGTTCTCTTTTTTAAGATGTTAGTCCTTTTCTCAATTAACATGCAATATATCACTTCTGGCTGCAACAGTCAGTGATTGCTGGTCATTATTGTGAGCAACAGCATTTATTTTCTGCCTTTGGGGGCCAGGAACTGTTCTCACACCTGTAGATAAGTGTCTAGTTTTTGCTTAATCCAGCTGAAGGATGGTGGCCTGGCCTGACCTGACAATTTTCAGTGATGAGTGTTTCCTACTGAAGGCTATTATTTCCTAATACCCTTTGGACAACAAACTTCTGAACATGTCAGTAGGCAGCAGCACTTTACAGAAGAACTATGAACGTTAACAGGAAATGGCCAACTGCAATGCCTACTTGCTGCTCTGGAGGCTAATTGGCCCAAGGGCCTGCATGTTAAAATAATTTTATGGAGCAGGTGGGAGTAGGCAAATTAAAGGAGTCAGTTGGAAGTGCTAGTGGAGGAAATTTGGAGCCCTCCGAGGTAGAAGTGGTGTGATTGTGTGTGTTTTGGCAGTCTGTAGTCAGGGATCAGTAAAGTTCTCTCAGTGTGGAAACTTTAGAAAGTGTAGACAGATGGTTCAGGAAAAAGCCATCTAACAGAGTTCTGAGCATCTAGCTATCTGGGAGTGTTACCTAATGAATGACATGGATCCGACTTTCCAAAATCCTTATTAGCTTGTACCCCAACATGATAGGTACAATAAGCTGTAACATCACATTCAGAAAAGTCCCAAGACCAGGAAGATTACTTACACCACTATGTCCCCTAACTACAGCTACTGTATACCAATCATTTAAAGTATGTAGTTCTTGTATATGTCCATGCCCTCTTTGACTTTAGACTGTTTTCTTGTGTTGTTTACAGAAAAATTGTAGATATCAGTTGGTGACAGTTTACCAACTGATTGAAGTGTCTGTTGTACAATCCAGTGGTCAGAAGTGGGAGCTTTTGGAAAGTAGTCAGACTGCTGCAGGGCATTAGTTAGTGGTGCAGCAGAAGCAACTATTTTAACCCCATCCTTTGTGTCAAGGCAAGTCAGGTAACCCTTATTTAGCTGGACAGCACATGTGTGACAGTGCACAGAAATTATTCAATTCTGTCAACTGGAACTTCACCAGGTGATATGGAAGCTCCAAGATCACAGAAAGCAGGAACATTTCGAACACACTGAACAAGTGTGGTAAAAACAGACAGCCCTACTTCACACCTTTCTTAATTTTAGTTTCCTTGCAATATCATGGGCACTTGCATAGCTTCCACCTTTCCATTCCATTCCAGTTAACAAAAATCCAATTTTCTGTGTTGAATGCATTTTGTACATCAATATAAGTTACAAACTCAGGGTGTTCCCTTTCATTATTCATTCTGTGTCATCTGTAATGTTAAAACTGGTTGCCTAGTTGCCTTCATCAGCATACTATACTCATGGCTTGCATTAGCATATGCATAACAATAATAATAATTATTATTATTATTATCATTTTGTTTTAATTTAGAGCCTGCAATTATTGTTATTGCTATTATTTGATGTGTCAACAGCCTGTCAGTATTTTGCTGGCCTGTGAGTCATTTAAAGAGCCTCTGTGAGCTGGTAACATACTTCAAAAGTTACCTCTGGTCGCAACAGCAATAAAAAAAAAAAAAAAAAAAAAAAAATTGCAATCACTCACCTATAGTGGATCAAGTGGATTGATGGGTGGTGCACAGAAACACACAACACAGGACAGTATTCACACTAGCTTTCAAGCACTAACTCTTTCTCTAGCAGAAGTATATACATTCACACACACAACTACACAGGCACCCAAACACACACTCAGTGGCCATGGCGAGACTGGTTATCAATACCCTATTACTGAAAGCAGTTGCCTGAGCTGATGGAAGTGGGGAGGGGAAGTGAAAGACACAAGTAGGGGGTAGTGGGAAAGAGACCAGTCTTAGGACAGATGCCTCTGTGGCTGCACAACAAGTCAAATGGAGTACTTGGGAGGGGAAAAAGAAGAGGGGTAAAGAGAGAGAAAAGTGATGATGAAGAGGGAGAAAGGGAGGTGAGAGTGAAGGGCAAGGGGTTGAAAAGGGAAGAGAGGGTGGGGGGAAAGGAAAAGAGATGGAGGGGAGAGAATGTGTGTGTGTGTCTGTCTGTGTGGGGTGTGTTGTGTGTGTGTGTGTGTGTGTGTGTGTGTGTGTGTGTGTGTGTGTGAGAGAGAGAGAGAGAGAGAGAGAGAGAGAGAGAGAATAAGAATGAGAATTCCTGCATGGGTTGGGGAGGAAGAGTGGTGGGAGCAGGCAGTGCATGATCTGCATGGAGAAGGAGGGGTTTGGACAGAAGAGAGAAGGGAAAAGATAAGGGGAAGTGATGGGAACAAATTAGTGGAGGTTGGGGCCAGGGACATTGCAGGAGTGCAGGATATATTGGATGTTGGAAAGACAGTTCCCATCTTCCCATCTGCATAGTTCATAAAAAGTTGTGTTGTAAGGAGGTATCCAAATGGCCTTCAAAGTGAAGCAGCTGTTGACGTCATTCGTGTTTTGGTGTGGAGCATATTTAGCAACTGGATGCTCAGGCTTGTGGTCAGCCAAAGTTTGGTGATGGCTATTCATGTGAGTAGGCAGCTGGTTATTTGTCATGCCCACTTAGAATGGGGTACAGTAATTGCAGCATAGCTCACACATAACATGGCTGCTTTCTCATGTGGCCTTGCCTTTCATTGAGTAGGAAATGCCTGTGACTGACTGTGGTTGAAAGTGGTGGGCAGGTGTATGGGACAGATCTTGCACCAGGGCTGACCACAAGGGAATCACCCACAGGGTGCAATATTGGAAATAGGATTGGAATAGGGATGAGCATAGGCAAGCATACACTGAGCGGGTGGCAGAACACTATTTTGGGAGATGTGGATAAGATTTTGAGTAGGATATCCCTCATTTCAGGGCAAGAGATAGTCAAAGTGTTGGTGGAGGATGTGGTTGAGCTTTTTAATGTCAAGCTGACACTGGGTGATCAGAGGAATGGCTGGTTAACATGTTTACTAGTGTCACAGGAGCAGAATGGGCGATTTGTTTTTGGATAGGGTATTGTCTGTAAGTAAAGGCTCTGGTAAGGTTATCAGTTAATTTTGATAACTCCTTCCACTGAAGATGCAGTATCTGTGGATAGAAAGGCTGTAAGGAAGAGGCTTTTTGATGAGAGGTGGAGATCAACATCTCGGAGAATTCAATAGATTTATATAACAGTCTGCACCAACTGTCAGATATGTCCACCTAAAAGTCTTGCTGTAAGAATTTTAATCCAGAAATATAGTACGACCTCCAATGTCTGCTAAAATCTGGGGGCCAATCAAAATACTTCACTTGTGAATTCAAGTCTCCTTCTTCAACATCACAGGTTTTAATGAACATAAACTAAATACAAATAAACCACAGAAAAAATTGAGTCTGGAACTAAACAAAAACAAAGACTTCTAGAACTGCCTATCTCTTGGCAATTAAAGTACTCAAGAGATTTACTGTATAACTCAAATGTTAGTGCTGGAGAACACTGCAACTTTGTCAGCCTGGGGAAGCACTCTAACATGAACCACTCTCTCTGTGTAAGTATGTGCTGTTGGTTCAAACACACAGCAGGCACAACATGTAGTTGCATAAAGACCACACTATGTTAGGAAAATAGACAGGTTTAAAAAAAAAAAAAAAAAAAAAGAGGAGAGAGAGAGAGAGAGAACAAGTAGACCAAGGTCATCATAAATAAGTCCACTGTAAAGCATGTAGTACATGTCAGTGAGCTTAGACAAATGAAGCTAAAATGGTCTGGTTTGTTGGAGTCCTTACAGCTGCTGATGTTGTTAACCATAATGAGTTTGTGCCAGTGAATGTATTAATCTGTAATGTGCCTGGTGACCTCACTTGATGCATAATTACATCAACTGATCCATTGATATATCCACTGGCATTACAAGACCATTTCTTTCTTTTTGTTTCACCCTCTCTTTGCATACTCACCTACTTCTCAGTATCAATAAATGCAATCATCCAGGTGCTCCACTCTAATTGGCTGCCATGTTTCAATGGAGAGGATTTCTGCTGTAGTGGACAACCACTACCAACTCACTACCTGCAATGTATCTTTACACACCAACAATAATAACTATAGCAACCTACACCAACAACCTCTTCCAGGCTTCCCCCTCTCATGATTACCCCATAGATCAAAACATAAACAAAGCTTCCTCATTCACTGTGATTTTTCTGGCAATATTTTATAAATGTGCATGTCTTTAAAAAAAGAACTAGCACATTAAAACTGTTACAGAATTTTAACTGCAAATTAATATAACTACATGTTTCATCTTATATAACTGTATATGAATTCACTCACCATTTTAATCATTACACTTCTTAACATTATTCACAACTTTCGTTCTTCTAAATTCTATACTAAAATGAACAGTACTTTGTGACAGATACTTCAGTGACAAAGGAAAAATAAACGCACTGAAAATTACATTCATTAGTATGTGGAAGGTAGTGAAGATGTGTAACTTTGTATATAGAGCTTCTTTTTCTTAGAAGATACTGCTAAGCATTGTAAGAGTGAACATGTTTCATATTTTCCCTTCAGAAATGTCATGTAAATACTACATTCAGTGCATGGTCAGATTGATTTTTCAATTTTTATTTATGGTTTACTATTCAAATTACTCTATATTTATGCTTCGAAAAAAAAAAATCATCATTTTTTTTATTCTTGTGTGTGTGTGTGTGTGTGTGTGTGTGTGTGTGTGTGTGCGTGTGTTTGTGTGTGTGAGAGAGAGCGAGAGAGAGAGAGAGAGAGAGACTTGACACAGGAAATTTATTTTGAAATCAGGTAATATGTCCTGTATATTTCAGGGAACAACAATTCTAGTTAGCATATGGAGTGTACACATGGATAAACAACACTGGGGAGATCCAGAAAACTTCAGACCAGACAGATTCATTGGAAAAGATGGAAAGATAAAACATGATACCTGGTTTCTTCCTTTTGGATTAGGTATGAGGAAACATATTTAACTATTTGTTGAAGCACTTTGAAGGCAGTTTGTTTATTGCCATATGTGGTTTGCTTCTTTTATTTGATGATGCTTCACAACTGCAAATAAAACTAGTTTGTAGCTTTTATTCATTATAGTTTTCCAGTTTTATTTATGAAATTTTGCTTACATTAAATAGCATTGCACATTCTGCACAATTTTATGAAATATGACCCATTTATTCCTTGTATCTGTACATCAATGGGCAAAGGGCATTTTTAAAGGAAGGAATGGATGTCGGTGTTGCTTCCTGTTTCTGCAATGGAAGGCTGCTTAACCTCACATTTAAGCTTATACAGGGTGCTTTTGCTAAATGGAGACAAACTGGAAGAAATTATCCCTGAGAGGATTGGGAGCAAAAAAGGTCATACGGACATTTGACCAAAAATGTGTTACAAGGAAAGTACATGCACTACAAAGGTGGAGATCAAAGATCTTTGATAGTGGCTCTGGTATCAGGACCAGACATGTGGTCCAATAGTGTGAGGTAAGCCAGGCAACCATGTGGAACATTCACCACAAAAACTGCCACTATCAGGGACTCACCTCCATGGCAACAATTTTGTCACTGGTTTGTCACATAGGCCACTACGGTGCTGGCATTTCTGTCATCCATTCTATTCACAGATGAGGCTATCTTTATGAAGGACAGCATTGTGAACCTTCACAACAACCACCTGTGTGCATCAGAGAATACCCACAGTATAATGGTGGTGAACCATCAATACTGGCACAGCCTCAATGTGTGGGTCGGGATTGTTAACAGCCATCTTGTGGGCCCAGTCAACCTTCCACAAAGCCTTACCAGCAAGGGCATATCTGCTCTTCCTGTTGGTGAGTCTGCCTCCCTCACTAGAAGACATGCTTGTGGTGGCACAAAAGGTAATGTGGCTACTAATTATGGTGCTTCAGCTAGCTGTCCTCTGGAATGAGGACTTAAAAAACTAGTAAAGACAAACATTACCACTTGCATCATGTGTTCATATGTGTGCTATCAATCACTGAAATACACACTGTCAAAGATCTTTTATCCCTACCTTCAAGTGGATGTACCTCCCTTTGAACACTTTTTCAGCCATATGTCCATATGACCTTTTTATCCTTATCCTTTCAGGGGGTTTTCCTGCAGTTTGTCCTCATTTAGCAGAATCAACCTGCATAAGCATTAACACACAGTAACGATAAAAACTGGCAATTCTGATTACTGCTTGCAAGGTTTCTCATTTTGGGACATTAAATTCTTATCTCTCTTCCCTTCTTTCCAAATGACTAATGCAATTTAAGAGGCTGAATTTTGTCTTTTTCTTCTTTGATTTTGTTCTAACTAGGAACACAAAGAAACACACCATAAGGGAGATACAATTTATTTGGTCACAAAGTGATAACAACAAGAAAACAGTGTAGATAAAGTCACAGAGTGGCAACAATAACAATACAGTGAAGGTGGTTAAATGTCTAAAAAATATTAACAACTGAAGGCCTGGAGGCCTGTGCTTTTCCTTGTAAAGATCCTGTCCCGATCAGGCATCATTAGTGTAATGCATTGCATGCATGGCGGGCCAGGTGATGGCAGTCAGTGACTGTGCTGCCCCTGGCAGCCACCTTATGTAGTTACAGGCATGTCACTTGAATGTCAGTGAGAACTACACTTGCCGTAGTAGCTCGGCTTATGCCCACTGTGGGTGGCAGGTGTAATAACCAGAGGTTATTACAAAAAGATCAGGCATCACGATCCAGTGACTGGAGAGACATCCGTGGCATCCAGTGACTGGACAGACATCCATGGCATCTGTCCAGATGAAGACAAAGCAAGTCCTCCTGGTCGAATGAGGGGTCAAGGCTCATGGGGAGCCAGGACTAGGCATCTATTTTCGCATGTTGGGGTTGAAAATGGGTCTCAGAATCGTACAGAACAAAGCCCAACACTGAAGATGATGAGTGGCTTTGTCTGGTAAGGACACAGAGAGACTGAACAAGAAAACCAAGGGCTTATAATTTACAACTAAATGAAATTTTTCACTATAATAGAACACATGAATTTTTTTAAGCTGTAGACAATAGCAAGAGTTTTTTTTCTAACCCAGAATAATGTTGCTGAGCTGAGTTGAGTGTTTTTGAGTCAGAGGCAGTAGGCTGTTTGGAGCTGTCTGATTGACGGTGGGCCAGGATGACTCTCACCTCGTACTCAGATGCATCCATAGCCAGGACCAGATGCTTGTCAGGTTGAAATGTTCCAAAACACGGAGCAGAGTGAAGATGATACTTAAGCTGTACAAAAGTATGCTCACAAGCTGCAGACCAGATAAAAGGAGAACATTTCGGAGGCAACAGGAGCAAGGGGTGGGCGGTAAAAGTCAGTCTGGAAACAAATTTGTGATAGTATGCCACTTAGCTGAGTTCCCTTAGATTATACAGATAAGGAAAAGCAATAATGGCAGCCACATATTGCTTCATGGGACGAATGCCTCAGTGAGATTACATTTGAGGTGCACAACCTGTAGAACAGTAAACAAAGAATGGAAATCATGTAGGTGATCCTCCGTGGTAGCACCTGCCACAGTGATATAATCAAGATAGTTAATGCAATGAGGGACAACAGTCATAACCTGTTCTAAAAAAATGTTGAAAGATGGCAGCACCAGTGACCCTAAACATTAGCTGTTGATACTGATAGTGGCTGAAAGGCATATTAACTGCAAGCAACTATTTTGATGCCTCATTCATTGGTCTGGCTTCGGCCAAGTTGATATTTGGAAAGCCAACTTTGCATACAACTGCTCCAGGCATGGCAGAGCGTACATAACTGTGACTGACTGTGCATAAATAGTGACCTTGAAGTTGCCACAGAGCCAAAGCTGACTTGATGGCTTTTTACAACTACTAAGGGTGTAGGCCATTCGCTTGAAGAAATTAGTATAATCCCAACCAATGTCAAGCAATCAAGCTCCGTCTTAACATAGTTGTACAAAGCTACTGGCAGTGGCTGTACCCAAGAAAAGAAAGGGCAAATGGAGGGTCTGAGAGTGTTGTGTGCAAGGAAATTATTTGCACAACCTAATCCTAGGGGAAACAGATCCAAAAACTAAGAACACAAAGAATCCAATTCATGATAAAGCACTTGATCTGACATCAGATGCACAGCATCCATAATAGAAAAACCAAAAGCAGCAAAGGCTTCTAACACAAAAAGAATTTTGGCACTCACGTCATTAATCACCAAGCACATAATGGGACAGACAACTGATTTGTAAACTGTGTGGGCCATGAGCTGGCTGACAATAGGGATCTGCTGTTTGTTGTAGCTTACCAATTGATGCTAAACTGTGCCAGTGGCAGGGTCTAAGCCTGGTGTATGTCTGTGAGTTGAGCAGGGACATGGCAGCCCCTTGTCAACTTGTAGAATTAATGACTGATCCATCAGTTGTGCTTCAATGAAAAGTTTGTTCTAGCCTAGTGGTACAGAAAACACAATGACAAAACAGTGTGAATATTGATATTTATTGGTTCCTGAAATGACTCCTGGGGGAGGCAGAGATTGACATATTGCTGCTATGTGATCTTTTTACATTTATGGCAAGAAGCCCACTTCTTGGGGCAGGCTGCCCGCTGATGCTGTACAAAACAACAGAGGCATGAAGGAAGTGATGTTCACTGTTCCTGCTGCTGGCAACATGTTTGTCTGAGTCAGCCCAGTTGGTTTGTTTGTACTGTGGTGACCAACTCTTCCCTCAGCATGCTAGACTCCATGCACTGGGGCTGCAAGTTCGTAACAACATGGGCCCATGGTGTGGAAGACCTGAAACAACTGTGCAGTATTCCTCCAGTGTGAGGTCCTCAAATTGAAGGGCCTGCTGATGCACCTAAATATCACAGCTCTGACAATGGTATCCACGAGAAACCCCCGAGACTTAGCCGTGATGAATAATGATTGAGGTTGTCATGCAAGCTCAATACGATAGTTGTGGTTGTTTCTGATGTTGGTAGAATTCAACATCCACAATGACCACATGTGTACAATTACACTGTTATGGGAAAGTAAACTAGACATATCATGAAAAGAAAGTGATTCTGGTTCTTGTAGAGGAACTAACTGGTACAATAAGTGATACATACAAGATTGTATCCATAATAAGAGAAGAGCTTGACAGACTTTCTCGTTGAACACTCAGAACAGCACAAATGTTGGCGAAGCCACTTCTTTGAAGCATCCACAGATTGATCATGGGGGGAAGGAGGTGGAGGTTCTTGCACCTGGGTTAATATAGCTATCAACCATTGCAACTTAGCCATATGCACCTACTGATGTTGAAGAAGTGACTTGAGTAAAGCTTCCATGGAAGAGCCAAATAGTTGAAAATCACAGAAGCCAAAACACATGAAAAATTCACCCTCGCTCATCGCCACTTGGATTCTAACTAGAAATGCAATGAAGCACATGGCCATAAAAGAGGTACAGTCTATTGGGTAATTGAGTAAATACACAAAAAATACAGTGTAGACAGAGTCCTGGAGTTACAACAACAACAGTATAGTGAAGATAGTTACACCTCTTGAAAACATTAACAACTGAGTGCACAAAGGCCTGTGGCTGTCCATCAGATGTCACTGGTGTAGTGCTGCGTGTACATGGTAGACCAGGTGACAGTGGTCAGTGGGGGTACAGATTGAATGCTGGCATCCACTATGCTTGCTATACCAATAACATGACATTGCTACATTTTTCTACTATTTTCTTTTGTTCCCTAAATGTGAAATTTCATTTTCTTCTTGCTTATTATATGAGAATTACTGTGCTGGAGAAGTTGCTATGTATATTCTAGACAAGCATTATGAGTTTTCTCAGGTTATCAGCCAAGTCAAGGCAGCATTCTGCAGCAATGTTTCAATAAGTTTTCTACATGTTATCTTCAGGTGAAGATGACAGGTCTGAAGATAACACCTTGAAAAGTTGTTGAAACATTGCTGCAGAATCATGCCTTGACTCAGCTGATAACCCCAGAAGACTTCATCACGGAGATTCACCGAGAAAGTCTAAATTTGTGTGAAGCATTATGAATCACTAATACTTTTTTCCTTGTTAAAGTTCTGTGAATATTACATTATATTACATGAATAATATTCCATGGATCCAAAGGACGTTAACACTCTGGGATACAGAAAAATATCAGTGATGTATATTTTATTGAAGTGAAACACAAAATAATAATTTAACTATGTTCAGCATTATAGTATTACAGTGCTAATTCTAAGTATACTCTAATATAACTACTTAACTCTGAGTTCCTGTGATGACACACTTCAATTGAATACAAGATGTTGCCCAACAGAAAACTAATTTCCACTTAAACTCTACTATTTACCCACATGACCCATATTCTGACACACTGTTGTATACATATGTACCCATGAATTGAACTCATTTTTGTACTTAAGTTAAACTGTTGCACTCTTTGTAGAAACAGATGTATGTCACAAGGACCACATGCTGGTGACCATCATCTCCCTGGAGGAGGAAACAGTGTGCTTTATACAGAGCCACATTAGTATTCTGCATCAGTAGTTGAGAAGCTTGTCTTCCCTTACATATAGTCACCTGTGCACTCAATGATGCATGACACTGCTCATAAGGGGATTTATACATTTGTCACTGTAGGTATTGCACAGGACTCTTGACTGCTGCATTCAACATTTAGTTGCCCCATATTACTGCCTTACTTGAGTAACCAATAGGATATCACCTCCTTCCTAGATTTTGTAAGTAAAGAAGAGTGTCCTGGATGGACTGAACCAGCTTTTCTGTTGTGTACATGCACTGGACTAATTTAATGCCCACCTTAAGAATTCCCTATTCGTTTGGCATGTGACACAATTATACTAATAGGTCAAACTGTTAGGCAGCCAAGGTAGCCCTCTTCTGCATTAACTCACTCATAAAAAGAGATATGTAATTGCTGACATAATATTTTCTGAAAAGACAATTTATAAGTGAGATCTGGGGCAATCTTCATCTTGTATTGCAGAAAAGTGAAAAATGACTGAGCTTTTTGAGCATCCGGGGTATGAGTTGGGTCTATGTCTGAGCAAGAACTATAATCAATGCCAGAAGTGGATCTTTAATGGCTTTGTGTCATGTAGGTGATTTACTAAAACTGTCCACATGCTGGGTTAAGCAATCAGATGGAATGACTGGGGATCAGACTTAAACCTATAGATTTGGTGAACCATGGGGCTCACCACTAGACGGACAGTGTTGGTTTACAAGCCTCTGCACAGAGGCTGGCAATGGCACTGTCCAGAACTGTTGTGTGTGTAACACCCTCATGATCAGTACTTCAAAGATCTCTAGACATTTGGTCCTTGATGATCCGTGTAACTGACACTCATAATAGAGCCAAGATAAACCACTTTATAAAAAACTCTTCGAGACATGTGACTAAGGCAATTTATGACATTCACATTAAAAATTGTGTAACTCTTGACCCTTTTGGTGGACTGTAAATGTGCCTCATATTGTGGAAATGTATGCATACAGTTTTGTAAGATTTGTAGTGCATATAAGAAGCAAAACATAATGAAATTGTCTATGGATATGAATTCAGTAAGCCAAAGATGCTGTTAATTGCAATAGCTGTGTTGATCACCATGGTTTAGGGATAGTGGCTTTCAAAACCAATCCAGCAACTAAGAATTACGTAGCATGGGGATGCAGTCTTTCTTATCAAGTTTTAAATCTGTATATCAAAGAAGTAATGAAGAAGTTGAAACAAAAATTCAGAAGTGGGACTAAAACTGAATGTGAAAGGATGTCAATGATAAGATTCATGATGACACTGACAGCATCTGAGAAATAAGCAGGAATTGCTGGACTCACTGAATGGAATGAATATTATACTGAGCACAGAACATGAATTGATGGTAAACCAAAGACATACTGAAGTACTAAGTGAGCAGCAGAAACAAGATTAGTAGTAATCTTAACATGAAAATTGGCAACCATGTAGTACACAAAGTGAAGGAATTCTACCTTGGAAGTACAATAAAAAGAAAGATGAAGCAAGAGGATGTAAGAACCCAGGCTAGCACAGGCAAAGAGCTTTTTGACTGAAAGAAGTATGCTAGGATCAGATATAGACCTTAACTTGAAAAAGAAATTTTTGAGAATGTTTACTGAGAATGCTTTGTATGAAAGTGTTTAGTGGACTGTGGGAAAATCAGAGAAGAAAGGAATCAAAATATTTGAAATGTGGTGTTACAGAAAGATGTCAAAAATTAAGAGAATTGATAAGATAAATCAGGAGGACTTCCACAGAATAAGAGAGGAAATGAATACTTGGAACTGTTGGAAACAACTACATTTTTCCTTTGCTGCCACCTTGTACAGTAGTTTGTTGGTTTTTCATGTTTGCTCTGTTTTGTAAGTATATCAATGAATAAGTATGGGGTACGGGGTGTTCAAAGAGTCTGTCCGCAGTGCCGTATGATTTTAGCTGCACGTGTCTTATGCCACAGTGAATATACCAAAATGAAACTCACTGCAGTATCATTGTGCATTTATTGTTTCATTGAAAAGTATGGTACCCACAATCTGATGTCTAGAAATTGCAATCCAAACTTCTATTTTCACAGAATGAAGTGGTTCCTCATGAATACACAGTGGATTTGCAGTGCTCCACAAATGAGAATTTTGTGAGTTCATGTATCCAGACAAATGAAATGACGCCTCATCAATGAAAAATGTTTCATTAAGAATATCCCTTCCAGTCTGTTGAACAAAATTTTTGAACCATTGACAATAATGCAGTTTCTGGCCATAATCAGTATTTTTCAGTTCTTGCATGACTGTCACTTTGTATGGGGAACGTTCTAATTTTTTCCTTACAGCTGTGTGGGCCATTCCGACACTAACATCGATTTCCTGGGCAAGTTTTCTTACTGATTTGTTTGGATTCATGGACATTTTATCAGAAATATTGAGTAGTTTATCCTCAGACAAAATGGTAGGATGACCACTTCTTGGTGCATCTGTCACTGAACTCATACTTTGAATTTTGTTAGTCAAATCTCGCACAGTATCATGATGTGGGACTGTTGTCTCTGGAAAAACTGAATTAGATGTTTGATGAACTGAAACTGTGTATTTACCACCAGCTTTGAACACTTGTTTGACTAAAAGCACATGTTATTTAATGGTTAGCATTTTAACACTGACAAAAATGAAACAAACGAACAAAGGAGCTAAACTCAAATGTTCACATCAACACGTATCGCCACACACCAAGGATACTACTGACGCTGGATGAGATAAACGAAACAATGGAATGTTGGGAGAGTCCACTTGAAGGGAAATAACCCAGGCAGGTGAACAATCATACGGCACATGCGGCTAACAATCATATGGCACTGCGGAGAGACTTTTTGAACACCCCGTAGTATGGCGTATGTGAATTTCATTCATCACAGTCATCATTGCACTGTCTTAGAGTGTTTATTGGAGTCAATATCCAGTAGGTTGTGGACCCAAGAAGAGATCAGTGAAGTTTCAACATTGATAAAGTACCGTTTGTGCAAAAACTGATAAATTAATATTGCACGTATCTGTGTGAAATCAATTGCCATGATTTTTACTTGCAAAGTTATCATATTTTGCATGTGTCCAATGTGGTGCTATCATAATTTTGTTAATAAACTTTTGAGATCTATTTGTTGAACTACCTGAACATATTTATGATGGCTTTTGGTGAACAATCAATGTTTAATTTTGAAAAGCTGACAGGCATGGCTATCTTCAACAACTGGAAGTATACAAGGGAAATGTACCTGAAACACAAGGGACTATGAGAAACAACTGCTGGTGCTGATGAAAATCCAAAGAATGTACAGAAATCATTATCCAAAATATATTTAACTGTAAATTCATCAGCATGAAGCAATTACTGCTACAGAAGCATGGCAAAATTTACTATCAGCATTCAAAGATAAGAGTTTATCTACTTACTTTGGGCTGCTGCAATACTCAATGAATGCACAATTGGCTTCTGGGATGGATTTGTCAAAAATTATATCACTTTCTCAACAAATTCAGAGCACTGGTAAGAAATTGGACGATGATTATATAGTTGTGATCATGCTAAGTGAACTCCGAAGATTTCCAGCCCTTGATTATAGCAACTGAGAATTTGGGCTTCAATTTAGTGAGTTAGTGGTTATTATAGAATCAATGAAACACAAATTGCCTTTGACAGATGAAATTATAGATTTGGCACTGGCAGTTCGTAAACAGAACAGTAAACACCAGAAGTTGAAAATCAACTGCAATATATGAAAACCCAAGTTGTTTAAATGTTATAAATATCAGAAAGTTAGTCATAAAGTGGGTGAGTGTAGAACTAAGAAGAAACCAAATTAATCTTCAGATTGTGGTCATACCACGAAAGCTGAAAATGAAAATGCATTAATGGCTCTAACTGCATCTTCATATGATGGAGGTGGCTGCTATGTAGATTCCAGGAGTAAAAGAGACTCATTTAACAATTTCCAATTGGCCACAATTGCAAAAGTTACAGTAGCCAATAACTGCAATCTCGAGGCAAGTGCAGGGGGTAACATTCATCTTGACGTTACCTATGATGACAAAAATAAGCAGATAACCATTAACAATGTAGCCTGTGTTCCAGGCCTTAGATGTAACTTTCTGTCAGTTAGTCAAATGACAAGATATGTATTGTGCACAACCTTTTCCTAAACCATCACACAGAAGAACAGGAGCTCTACTTGGCATACTACACATTGATCCTTATGGCTCTGTGGAACGAGCACACTATTTCTTACTTTTACAGACAAAAAAGTCAGTTGATTATGGGCTAAACATAGCAAAATAAGTCTCTGATGCTTTCATTGAGTTTAAAGCATGGGTAGAAAATGAAATTGGTTGAAAAATTAAAATAGTTCAAACAGATAATGGAAAAGAATTTGTTAATCAGCATATGAAGTCATTCTTAAAGGAGAATGAAATGTAATATGAACCTGCAATTCCTTACACACCAGGACAAAATGGAGTTGCAGAATGCCTGAACCAGTTTATCATTGAAAAGGCATGACTGATGGTTGACAGATGCAGGACTATGCAATCATATTTTGGGCTGAACCCATTGACAGTAGTGCTACTGTCGTCGCAACTGCCGTCTGCTTCACATCTGCTGTGCAGCAAGCTATGTTAATTTAAGTCTTAACTGTGTTAATTTAAGTCTTAACTGTGTTTTTCTTACTTGTCACTTCTTTTTCTGCGTGTTTTTGCTTTTAGGAAGCTTTAATTTTCGAGTACTAGTGATAGTGTTCCATAGATTTCGTGTTTGTTTTGAATACAGTCCAGAGACAGGTAGTGCTTATTTTCATTGTTTCCAACAAAAAGTGTCTAGTAACCACAGTTTAGTCAGCTATCAGCTGCCTTTAGTGAATTAGCAGTCTAGTTAAAAGTTGTTTAACTCTCCACAGTCAATTGTTGATTTCTTAGGATGGATAGGACCTGTGACTGCTGTGTATGGACACAGGAGGAGCTGGCCACTGTAAGAACGGCTGAACGTGTTGATGGCCACGGTCAGCCATCTTCAGGCTGCTGCCTTGGAGTGTGGTGCATTGCATGGTACACCCCAGGTGTTACGTGTTTCACCCACAGTCCCTGCTGTCGAGACATCTTCGCGGGTACGGGGCGCGGTTTGGCCACCCTCTCCCCAAGGGGAGTGACGGGTTCAGCGGCGTTCACTTCGCACGAAGCGGAGGGTCAATGTGGAGGCAAGCCATGTGGCATCACCCACTCTGCCTGTGAGTGGACATGTGGTCGCTCCTTCAGCAAGGTCTGAGCAGGCACATGGGGAGGGGGGGGGGGGTTATTAGTGATTGGGAGCTCCAATGTTAGGTGGGTGATGGAGCCCCTTAGGGAAATAGCGGAAAGGTCGGGAAAGAAGGCCAGTGTTCACTCTGTCTGCTTGGCGGGGGGATCTCATCCGAGATGTTGAGGAGGCCCTGCTGGCGGCTATAGAGAGCACTGGGTGCACCCAACTGCAAATTGTTGCTCATATCGGCACCAATGACTCCTGCCGTCGGGGTTCAGAGGTCATCCTCAGTTCATACAGGCGGTTGGCAGAGTAGGTCAAGGTGGAAAGTCTCGCTCATGGGGTGTAATCTGAGCTCACTATTTGTAGTATTGTTCCCAGAACTGATCGTGGTCCTCTGGTTTGGAGACAAGTGGAATGCTTAAACCAGAGGCTTAGACGATTCTGCGGAGATGTGGGGTGCAAATTTCTCGACCTCCGCTATCGGGTGGAGAAATGTAGGGTCCCCCTGAATAGGTCAGGCATGCACTATATGCAGGAAGCGGCTACAAGGGTAGTGGAGTATGTGTGGAGTGCACATGTGGTTTTTTTAGGTTACAGAATTCCCTCCCTAGGCCAGACAAGACGCCTCCTGAGATGCGACATGGTAGTAGTAGGCAAAACGCAACAGGGAATAACAATATTAATGTGGTGATAGTAAACTGCAGGAGTGTCTGTAGAAAGGTCCCAGAACTGCTCTCATTAATAAACGGTCACAATGTCCACATAGTACTAAGGACAAAAAGTTGAAAGATGTAAACAGTAATGAAATTCTAAACTCAGATTGGAATGTATACCGCAGAGACAGGCTGGACAGTGAAGGGGGAGGAGTGTTTATAGTGATAAAAAGTGCAATAGTATCGAAGGAAATTGACGGAGATCCGAAATGTGAAATAATTTGGGTGAAGGTAACAGTTAAAGCAGGCTCAGACATGGTAATTGGATGTCTCTATAGGCCCCTTGGCTCAGCAGCTGTTGTGGCAGAGCAACTGAAGGAAAATTTGGAAAATATTTCGAGTAGATTTCCTGACCATGTTATAGCTCTGGGTGGAGACTGGCAGACTCAAACGTTTATAACGGGTGGCAGGGACAAAGAATCCAGTGAAATTTTTGTAAGTGCATTATCTGAAAACTACCTTGAGCAGTTAAACAGAGAAATGACTCGTGGCAATAACATATTATACCTTCTGGTGACAAACAGACCCGAACTATTTGAAACAGTTAACGCAGAACAGGGAATCAGCAATCATAAAGCAGTTACTGCATCAATAATTTCAGTCATAAATAGAAATATTAAAAAAGGTAGGAAGATTTTTCTGTTTAGCAAAAGTGACAAAAGGCAGATTTCAGAGTACTTGATGGCTCAACACAAAAGTTTTGTCTCAAGCACAGATAGTGTTGAGGATCAGTGGACAAAGTTCAAATCCATTGTACAATATGCATTAGATGAGTATGTGCCAAGCAAGATCGTAAGATATGGAAAAGAGCCACCGTGGTACAACAACCGAGTTAGAAAACTGCTGCGGAAGCAAAGGGAACTTCACAGCAGACATAAACATAGCCAAAGCCTTGCAGACAAACAAAAATTACACGAACCGAAATGTAGTGTGAGGGGAGCTGTGTGATAGGCATTCAATGAATTCAAAAGTAAAGTTCTATGTACTGATTTGGCAGAAAATCCTAAGAAATTTTGGTCTTATGTCAAAGTGATAGGTGGATCAAAACAAAATGTCCAGACACTCTGTGACCAAATTGGTACTGAAACAGAGGATGACAGACTAAAGGCTGAAATACTAAATGTCTTTTTCCAAAGCTGTTTCACAGAGGAAGACTTTACTGTAGTTCCTTCTCTAGACTGTCACACAGATGACAAATTGGTAGATATCGAAATAGTTGACAGAGGGATAGAAAAACAATAAAAATCGCTCAAAAGAGGAAAGACCTCTGGACCTGCTGGGATACCAGTTCGATTTCACAAAGAGTACGCAAAGTAACTTGCCCCCCTTCTTGCAGCAGTGTACCGTAGGTCTCTAGAAGAGCGTAGCGTTCCAAAGGATTGGAAAAGGGCACAGATCATCCCCATTTTCAAGAAGGGACATCGAACAGATGTGCAGAACTATAGACCTATATCTCTAACGTCTATCAGTTGTAGAATTTTGGAGCACATATTATGTTAGAGTATAATGACTTTTCTGGAGACTAGAAATCTACTCTGTAGGAATCAGCATGGGTTTCAAAAAAGACAATTGTGTGAAGCCCAGCTCGCACTATTCGTCCACAAGACCCAGAGGGCCTTAGACACGGGTTCCCAGGTAGATGCCATGTTTCTTGACTTCCGCCAGGCGTTCGATACAGTTCCCCACAGTCGTTTAATGAACAAAGTAAGAGCATATGGACTATCAGACCAACTGTGTGATTGGATTGAAGAGTTCCTAGATAATAGAATGCAGCATGTCATTCTCAATGGAGAGAAGTCTTCCGAAGTAAGAGTGATTCCAGGTGTGCCGCAGGGGAGTGTTGTAGGACCGTTGCTATTCAAAATATACATAAATGACCTTGTGGATAACAACGGAAGTTCACTGAGGCTTTTTGCGGATGATGCTGTAGTACATCGAGAGGTTGTAACCTTGGAAAATTGTACTGAAATGCAGGAGGATCTGCAACGAATTGATGCATGGTGCAGGGAATGGCAATTGAATCTCAGTGTAGACAAGTGTAATGTGCTGCAAATACATAGAAAGAAAGATCCTTTATCATTTAGCTACAATATAGCAGGTCAGCAATGGGAAGCAGTTAATTTCATAAATTATCTGGGAGTAGGCATTAGGAGTGATTTAAAATGGAATGACCATATAAAATTAATCGTCAGTATAGCAGAAACCAGACTGAGATTCATTGGAAGAATCCTAAGGAAATGCAATCCGAAAACAAAGGAAGTAGGTTACAGTACACTTGTTCACCCACTACTTGAATACTGCTCACCGGTGTGGGATCCGTACCATGTAGGGTTGATGGAAGAGATAGAGAAGATCCAATGGAGAGCAGAGCGCTTCATTACAGGATCAAAAGCGTTACGGAGATGACAGATAAACTCCAGTGGAAGACTCTGCAAGAGAGACACTCAGTAGCTCGGTACAGGCTTTTGTTGAAGTTTCGAGAACGTACCTTCACCGAGGAGTCAAGCAGTATATTGCTCCCTCCTACGTACGAGGGCAGTTCAATAAGTAATGCAACACTTTTTTTTTTCTGAAACAGGGGTTGTTTTATTCAGCATTGAAATACACCACGTTATTCCCCAATCTTTTAGCTACACAACACTATTTTTCAACGTAATCTCCATTCAATGCTACGGCCTTACGTTACCCTGAAATGAGGGCCTGTATGCCTGCACGGTACCATCCACTGGTCGATGTCGGAGCCAACGTCGTACTGCATCAATAACTTCTTCGTCATCCGCGTAGTGCGTCCCACGGATTGCGTCCTTCACTGGGCCAAACATATGGAAATCCGACGGTGCGAGATCGGGGCTGTAGGGTGCATGAGGAAGAACAGTCCACTGAAGTTTTGTGAGCTCCTCTTGGGTGCGAAGACTTGTGTGAGGTCTTGCGTTGTCATGAAGAAGGAGAAGTTTGTTCTGATTTTTGTGCCTACAAACACGCTGAAGTCGTTTCTTCAATTTCTGAAGAGTAGCACAATACACTTCAGAGTTGATCGTTTGACCATGGGGAAGGACATCGAACAGAATAACCCCTTCAGCGTCCCAGAAGACTGTAACCATGACTTTACCGGCTGAGGGTATGGCTTTAAACTTTTTCTTGGTAGGGGAGTGGGTGTGGCGCCACTCCATTGATTGCCGTTTTGTTTCAGGTTCGAAGTGATGAACCCATGTTTCATCGCCTGTAACAATCTTTGACAAGAAATTGTCACCCTCAGCCACATGACGAGCAAGCAATTCCGCACAGATGGTTCTCCTTTGCTCTTTATGGTGTTCGGTTAGACAACGAGGGACCCAGCGGGAACAAACCTTTGAATATCCCAACTGGTGAACAATTGTGACAGCACTACCAACAGAGATGTCAAGTTGAGCACTGAGTTGTTTGATGGTGATCCGTCGATCATCTTGAACGAGTGTGTTCGCACGCTCCGCCATTGCAGGAGTCACAGCTGTGCACGGCCGGCCCGCACGCGGGAGATCAGAGAGTCTTGCTTGACCTTGCGGCGATGATGACACACGCTTTGCCCAACGACTCACCGTGCTTTTGTCCACTGCCAGATCACCGTAGACATTCTGCAAGCGCCTATGAATATCTGAGATGCCCTGGTTTTCCGCCAAAAGATACTCGATCACTGCCCGTTGTTTGCAACGTACATCCGCTACAGACGCCATTTTAACAGCTCCATACAGCGCTGCCACCTGTCAGAAGTCAATGAAAATATACGAGACGAAGCGGGAATGTTTGAAAATATTCCACAAGAAATTTCCGGTTTTTTCAACCAAAATTGGCCGAGAAAAAAAATGTGTTGCATTACTTATTGAACTGCCCTCGTATATCTTGCGAAAAGACCATGAGGATAAAATCAGAGAGATTAAAGCCCACACAGAGGTATACTGACAATCTTTCTTTCCACAAACAATAAGAGACTGGAATAGAAGGGATAACCGTTAGAGGTACTCAAAGTACCTTCTGCCACACACTGACAGGTGGCTTGCGGAGTATGGATGTAGATGTAGATGTTGAACACAGTGATTTATCGGAAGAAATTAGCTCCAACAAAAGTTGTTCAGAATGTTACTCCTGAAGAATTATGGAGGAGCCATTAAATAAATCTGAGTCACTTACGAATCTTTGGGTGTTGAGCATCTGTATGTATACCAAAAAGTAAACAAATGAAATTAGAAGACAAGTCCAAGGAACCTCCCTTTGTTGGATATTGCACAGATTCTAAAGCATACTCTCTGACTGATTCAGATTCACCAAAGACAATAGTGAAAGCACACAATGTGCAATTCATTGAAAATTCAAAATGCAATTACGAAAGCGACATCATGAACAGTAATCTGACTGATGATAGTAGTATGAGAAGCAATCAGCCAGCAGCAGCACATATCAGCATCAAAGAGACAACAGAACCAACACAATCTGCTGATGTTGATAGAAATGCAGTTTACCTTGAACTGGCACAAAGTGACACAGAACAGACAGTGAATGGCAATGTACAAGGGACATTCAATAAGTAATGCAACACACTTTTTCTGAAAGCAGGTTGGTTTCAGTCAGGATTCCAGTACACCATATTATTCTCCATTCAGTGTGATGGCCTTGCACCACCTTAGGGGGAGGGCCTGTATGCCCACATGGTGCCACCCTACTGGTTGATGTCAGAGCCAACATCTTGCTGCATCCAGAACCTCCCCATCGTCATCATTGGTCATCTTGAATGAGAGTTCCACACGGTCCTACAATGCAGGAGTCACAGCTGTGTGTGGCCGGCCGGCACGCGGAAGATCGGACAGGTTTGTGCGATCTTGTTGCAATGACGACAGACGACTTGCCCAACAATTCATATTCTTTTGTTCACTGCTAGGTCTCCATAGACATTCTGCATGCACCTATGAATATCTGTGATGCTCTGGTTTTCCACCCACAGAAACTCAATGACAGTTCTCTGCTTGGAATGCACCTCCGTTACAGGTGCCATTTGAAGGCTACATACAGCCTAATACTTATTGGAGTTTCACAAAACTGTACGTGATGAAGCAGGAATATTCCACAATGTCCCACAACAAATTCTGCATTTTTCAACCCAAACTGGCTGATAAAAAATGTGTTGTATTACTTACTGAATGTCCCTCACAGACATGGACACTGATCAGCCAGATACATAAGCTGTCCAGTAAGAAATACAGTCAGAAATTAATAAGACATCATGTTAAAGAATGCCAAACATCAAGCATTGTAATATGATTATGCTTGTTTTACTAGTACTTCTGGGCCAAATTTGTATAAAGAACGAATGTGTCATGGTAATTATGAAAAATGGAAGGAAGCCTTAAGTGATGAGCATAATTCATTATTTGAAATGTGACTTGGTCTTTGACTGATTTGCAATGAGGCATATAGATGATCAGTTCAAGGAGAGTATTAAAAGTCAAAGAAATGTCATGTGGTGAAGTGTCACAAGGCTCATTTTTTCACAATATGTAATTCACAGATGACAGGAGTGTACTTTGATTGAATATTCTCATCTGTTATTGATCATTCTTCACATCAGAACCTTTTAGCTTTAACAGTTGAATTTGATCTCAATGCTGAACATGTTTATGATTAGCCTCTATTATTATACATATGGTAACCTTGATGAAGAAATTTACATTCATCAACCTGAAGGCTACATGATGAAGGGGGAGGAGATGAAGCTGTGTAAGATGAAGAAAGCATTTTATGGTCTAAAACAGGCATCATTCCTTTGGAGTTGGAAGTTGGATGCAACATTATGTAAAATGAACCATAAATCAGAATATGATCCCTGCATTTACTACAGAATTAAGAAGCAAAATAAACTCATTCTAGTCACATATACAGACAACTTGATTAGCTCCTCACATATAAATAATAGCAGGAAGAAAGAACTCAAGAAAGAATTACGACTAGCGTCACATATGGAATGTTTGGGCTATGTAAAACTTCTGGCTAGAGAGGCGCTAGTAGTATGTGAAAGGAGGGTGCGTGATAGTGAATGAAACTTTATCATGCTAAACTTGTTTAAATTAAAATTATTACATTAAAAACTGTAGTGACCCATGTCAGATTCCACACCCATGATCTGGGCACAAAGCTGTACACTTTCAGATGTGCGCCGGCTGACAGTTTATAGAGTCGAGCCTGGTCAGCCTTACTGTCAGCCAGATGTTTACTTCAACCAGTGTAACTAGGACTAGTGGGACCACCACTGCACAGCCAGTGTTTTTTTCTTTACCAAGATTCTTGAGGTAATAAAGTGTTGTGTTCAAGGTAATAAAGTGTAGTGTTCATTATTATCTGTGTGTTCTTGTAGCTAGAACAAAAATCAGATTATATTTAACTGTGTACATATTTAAAATTAATAAAATGTCAACAAATAATAAGTTACCATCTAAAAAGAGTCATTGTGGTAAACGCAAATTATGTAGAATTGTGCATATTGCAAATAGAAACAATAGCAAAAAGAACCAGTTTCAGACCCCTATTTCCACCCGGTTTTTGAGATGTTGTATTTGAGAGTTACACATGTTTTCCGATCTTATTCTCCCCCCCCCCCCCCACACACACACACACACATACACACCACCATCATGTCCCTACATCCACCTCCTTCCTTCCTTCTCTCTACCCCCATTCCTCTCCCCTTTCCGTACCTCCATCGACCTCCCACACCTCAACCTGGTTCTTTCTGCTATTTTTCTATTTGCACTATTCAGTTTTACATAATTTGTTTTTACCACAATGATCTTTTTCAGGTAGTGGTTTACTATTTGTTGCCATTTTATTAATTTTAGAAACATACACAGCTAAATGTTATCTGGTTTTTAATGTACAATTTAAATTTTAACATTTTAAACAAGTTCAGCATGATAAAGTTTCATTTGTATTATGCAACCTCCTTGTACATATTACTACTGTCCTCTCTTGCCAGCTTTCTTCTGCCCACCTGTTCTGTACATGATGCTAGTACACTAGTTGTACATTAGCGAGGAAATACCAGATGACAATAACCATGTTGTGCAAGTTTTAATTATTACTGTAGCGGCAATACTGTTTGGGATAGGGAAGGTCAGTTTTGGTGTTATACTTCTAAGCGTGCAAGTTACAGCCAGGCACGGGCCTGTTTACAGTGAGTTATGCCACCAGCAGCTGCGAAGTAAAATAGAGGCCGCAGGGGCGTCACTAACAAAGCATTCAAGAGAGGCAGCTCTCCTGGACAGCGGGGAGTGTCACACCACCATCTACACACAGCAGCAGATGGGGCGCCAGTGTTCCAGTCCACAGCGGGTTGCTGGTTTGACCCTCTGAGGCCGATGCGGGGTCCATAGCCAGCCAGGGGTGGGCCAGTCCATGGCTCGCTACTGTGAGCAGTCGTCTCGGCTCCCAAAATGCACCAGAGATATCCAGGACGAGGGCTGCAGATTGAGCTGCCGGATCGCAGGCGCTTGTTGTCTCCGTGACCCAAGCCACACCGGTGGGGATGCATAGTGTGGGCCACCTTGCAGTTGCCAGCGGGCGGTGCTGAGGCAGCGCAGGACAAAGGTTGCCGAGTCGGCTGCCGGTGCAGCCCTGACATCGCCACAACTCCGAAGCCGTACAGGGCCGACACACCATAGGGCATTGCACGAGTAACTGAGGCAGCCATTCCACAACAAACCATTTCGCAGATAGCAAAGTGGTGTCCTCAGCATTACGGGACCCGGTGACACAGACTGAGAGGAATGGGGGCACTGTAGGTGGAAATAATAAATCACTTGGAAAGCTCAGACGAGTCTTAATAAGTTGCCTTCTACTTCCTCCCACTACATTTGGTGTTGCTGTTACATTCAGAGTCAGAAGTTGCCACTACATCACAGAGGTGAAATTTTATATCTGACTGATGCCTCTGGGCTACATTTTAATGCACCTCTGGCACAACATGTAATTCACTAAGTCTGAATAACTTTTGTGTTCATAATGAGATACACTGTACCTGTGTGTGTATATATATTTCATGTTTTCACTGTTATCTTGTTTAGGTGGTCAGTATTTCCTTCTGAATAAGACATTTTATAAATGTTGAAACCCTGGTAAAGGGGTTTTAATTCAACTTATGGCACAATGTGCCATCTTGAAGTGTCACCTGAGCCAGGTCCTACCACAGAAGATTGGAAATGACCATGGGAAATGAACGCTGGTGGCCCCTCGTGAAGACAAGGATCCATGCAGTATCTCACAGAGAGAAACAATGGTGGCTGGACTGCCGAGAGGAGGCTTGGGGGCTGGTGGAATGTATGAGAGATAACTGTGACTGATGTGGTTGGCCATAGAGTTTTGCTGATGGGGTTGACCTGACCTGTGGAGTGGAATGATAAGAAGTCAGAAGAGCATAAGGGCCTCATCCAAACAAGGATGGTGGTGGAGCTTGGACAGCTCAGATTTAAAGGAAAAGATTAAGCATTCAGTTACATCATCACAGTCAGGGTGAAAGGGCTCAGTACACATCAGAATAGGGCCATCTGCTTCACAGGAAGTGGAGAATCCTACATAAACAAACTGAGGCCCACTATTTGTGACAATAGTTTCTGCAAACCCATCAAATGATACAATAAGAGACAGAATTTGAATGGTCTGCCCAAAAAGACATCAGCATACTGCAGGTACTACTGTCAGCCATGTAGCCCACAGAGGAGGAAAGACCCACAGCCATTGACCTCTGGCAGCACTCGGGTTGCCACATGGTGGCCAGAACAAGGAAGGCCATCCTTTGTCAGCCATCTGAAGAGCTGGTCTGTGAAATCCATGCTTGCATAACTCATCTGTGTTGTTGGTTGCTGGCTGAGCAGGTGAAAAGCCTTGGCACAGCAGTTGTCACATATGCATGCAACTCACTGTCCTGGTTGCAATGCTGAAACCATAAATTCTGGTGTATCATCAATTGGTTCTAATATTTTGGCAACAAATGACATGAAATTACATTGCAACCTTTACACTTGAATTGCTCTCAAATAAGTTGGAGTCAACTGGTGAATTTATTTTTTTCCTGCAACTCTTGAAGCCAAATAAAACCTTTTTTCCAAGATGTTCTGGCTGATTCTATTTGAAACTTACCAACAAAAATGAATTCAATGTTTCATAAATATTCACAATTTTTATGCTGCACATGGGAACACTGGAAAATAGAACAACCATAAATAAATATAATTAGCCACCTGAGAAAATAATTAATGGTTTATGCATTTTTGCATAGCTTGTAATTAAAAACTTTCCTCCTCAATATTACTGCCAATATTCAAAAATTTCTTTGATTTCTTTGCAAACTGTATAGATCATATTCACCAAGCTATAGTCCTGAAAATTCCTGTTTCTGGGCGAAATTGCTAGCAAAACAGTAAAATGTAGAACTTTAGTGTTGATTAGATGTGAGAGGACTAAGTTTGGTAAAAAAAAAAATTATCTTTATGTCCATAACCCTCTGGAATGATTGAACAGTAGTTTGCACAAGAAACTTGAGTGCATAACTGTAGACTTTCGAGGAAAAGAAAAAAAAAAACATTTGTAGAAATTTGATATTTTATGGTGAAAAAGCTTCTGTTTCAAATGGTAGTTAACACAAGTATGGATCAGGTATCATTTCTTTGGCAGAACATTTGTTTATAGGCAACCTCACCTTGTCTACCTCAAAACCTATGAACACAGACATGATACAACTTACAGGCTCCACTCCCTTTGTCAGAAAAGTTCCAGGACAGGTTCTTTTAAGAGCAGAAAATTGTTCTTACGAAGTGTGGTGCTTGTAAGCTTATTTGTCACAGCACGTTGGATGTCTTTCATTCACAGAAAGAAGAAAAAATCACAATGTGAAGGGTCAGATGAAGGTAGAGGGTGTGGGATGGCAATAACAGAACTTCTGGTGTTATATAAAGTAGTGTGGGGTCTTGCACTGTCAAGCAGTAAGAACCAGGACTGAGAAGGCCACAAAACAGGATGGAAACATTGAACTGCTTGCTGCAAACATTTCAAGACTTAGATATACAGAGTTTGGTTCACTGTTTGACCTGAGGAACATACTAATGGTGAACTTCACTATCGAAGAATGTGATCAACATTGTCATTGTTCTCGAAGGTTGTTGTTCGACTTTTTTCAAGGCTGGTGAACCAGGACTCCAACATACAACACTCTGATGCTGTGGTGTGTGTGTGTGTGTGTGTGTGTGTGTGTGTGCGCGCGTGTGTGTCATACTGGCAGCACCAACTTTACTTTCATACTCAGCAATAAATCTTTGACAGAAATATGGGATCACATCGAGCTCCATCAACTAGTTCAGGTGAAATGCTTTGTCTTTCCTCTTTCTGTTAGTGTTTGAGGAACAAGTTTTGCATTAAGTTACTGTTTCACTAAATCTTTACATAAAATCTTATGACTCACATCACAATTCAGATTAAGTTCTTCTGATATTGTACACACAGCTACACAACAGTCTTCATGCAATAACTGCCTTACACGCTTCATGTTTGCGTAGGTATGTGCTGTAGACAGGTGACCAGCACTAGAACTGTCTTTCACTGAATCTCTGCCTTCACAAAACCTTTTGCACCACTCAAAACATGACTTCTTGAAAGTGCCTCGCCTTTATATGCTTGCTTAATCATCATCCAGGTTTCACTAGGGGTTTTCTCAAGCTTAATGCAGAACTTAAAGCTCACTCTTTGCTCTCAATCAGCATCCATTGCGACACCGTAACTAATGCACCAAGAACTCAAACAGTGTGTTGCTAAACACAGCCCTGCCACCTAATGAGTTTTCGAGGGAACATGTTCGAGGTCATTTCAAGGATGCACACATACCAGGTAACATAAAATCAATATTTGTTCCTTTTAAGTATTGTAAACTCAGAAATAAAAGAAACTGCACTGGAACTTTTCTGAAAAAGGGTACATAAAAAAGCTACTACAAAATAAGATGAACTACATAAAAGAGATCAAGTTACTTCAGCTTGAGAGAAATTTTGTTGTGTCAAAATTTATTGTCAAATTTGAAGGTCATTTATGCCAAAAATAGAGAGCCAAATGACATAAAACTTACAGAATGTGCATAATGAAAATAGTCCAACTATCTTGGGACATTCTGCAGCATTACCACAATTAGCCAACGAATCATAGCACTTCAAACATGGCTAAATTTTTTGAAATGCTGCAATGACAACTACGCAGCCTTCACTTAAGAGGCCTGTGCCCACAGAGTATTAAAATTTGGGAGCTACAAATTTGTAAATCCTCCATTAGTTGTTTAGAAAACCTGCACACCAAATTTGTCAAAATCGAAGATTGTGAAGTGGGGATCCATACACCACTTGACAAGGAATCATCCTGCTTACTAAGATGCCATGTAAATTTGCTTCAAGCCCAAGGTTATGAAGTACTATGACAAAACTGTATCAATGTTGGACATGGCACAGACTGGGGAAAGTTGACTAAATTTATTGACAGTAATCCTATTTTAGAGCATATTCAATTTTTGTAAAATCTAACATTCTATCAAACAGCTTTGTGATAAAGTGATTGACAATTTTGTTTGCACTGTGATGTGCATCTGGAATGAAGTATTTTTTAATTTATTGTAATCTTTATGATTCTACAGGTAGACGCAGGTGTCTCGGAGAAGGTCTTGCGAGGAGCACTATGTTTCTGTTTTTCTCAACAGTGTTACATAGCTTCAGCATCAGTGTGCCAGCAGCCCATCCTGACCCTTCACTTGATGGTTATGATGGTGTCACTCTGTCACCTAAGCCTTTCTATGCAACCCTCACACCAAGATTATAGCACAACTGATTTACTTGATCTTGATTTTACATGTTTATTCCATAATGTTTAGTATGTGTGCAGGAAATTCAGACTTGCTTGTTTTGATATATTCATGAGATGATATTTAAAATTCATTTCCAGTATTAGAATAACGCTTATCAGTTGAAAGTGGTGGAATTTACACTCATTTATATAATACTAATCACACACACACACACACACACACACACACACACAAGAGAGATGGGGGTGGCAACTGAATGGCATTAATTACTGTTTTTCTTGTGCAGTATGGGACAAGTGGGCCTATATTTTCATTCGTTTTATGTTTTTATGCTTCATTGTATTCTTAAGTAGCTATCCTATATTTTATACAGAAAACACGGTATTCCCTAACACTTGTCACTTCATAGTGCAGCATGTGTGTCTAAGTTTAAACACATGGGAAGAATTTAAATAATTACTCATATTATGAACAAAGACATTTTACTAGATGTATTACAACATAATGTGCTAACTAAGACTTGAAATGTCATATTTGAATTATTCAGATAAATTATAAAGGTGGTAAGAAAGGTGTATATCTAATGTTATTTAATAATCTGCTTATGTGCTGTCTCTAATTTTATTTAATTACCTGCTTGTATGCCATATTTAATTTTATTTAACTACCTGCTTGTATGCTGTATACCACTTGATTAACAGGCACCTCACTTCAGATTTTTGTATTAGAATATAGAATTCCATTCTCAATTTTAGACAAGCACAAACTCTTTGTTGAAAATCTTCTGTTATATATTCGACAATATTATGAAAAGGATAATTTCTACTTACCACATAGCAGAGAAGCTGAGTTGCAGATAGACACAACAAAAAGACTGTCAAACAATAAGCTTTTGGCCAAAAAGGCCTTCATCAGGATCAGACAAATCCCCCCCCCCCCCCATACACACACACACACAAATGTAGTCCACACACATATCCACAGTCTCTGGCTGCTGAGGTCAGAGCACGAGAAATGGCACATGGAAAAGCAAACTGCGTGGAGGGTGTATGAAGGAGACTGGGGAGGAGAGGGGAAGGGATAGCAGGGTAGGGGCAGAGGACAGTAAAGTGCTGCTTGCGGGAACATACAGGGATGAGGTGTGGAGAGGATAGTGCAGCTAGGTGCAGTCGGGAGGTTACACAGTGGGCAGGAGGAGTATCAGACGAAATAGAGGGTGGTGTATTGCTGGAATGGGAACAGGGAAGGGGGTATGTGGATAAAGGACAATGTCTAACAAACGTTGAGACCAGAAGGGTTATGGGAGCCTGGGATATATTGCAAGGAGAATTCCCACCTACGCAGTTCAGAAAAGCTGGGGTTAGTGGGAAGGATCCAGATGGCATGGGCTGTGAATATTGAAATGAAAAACGTTGTGTTGGGCAGCATGGTCCAGCAGTTTCTTGGTTACAGTTTGCCAGTGGCCATTCAAGTTTGTTGGTTGTCCTGCTCATGTAGAATGCAACTTAGCTTGTAGATCACATGACTGGTTTCACAGGTAGCCCTGCCTTTGATGGGATAGGTGATGTTTGTGACTGGACTCGAGTAGGTGGTGATGGGAGGACGTATGGGATGGATCTCATATGTAGGTCTATTATAGGGATGTAAGCCATGAGGGAAGGGGTTGGGAGCAGAGGTTGTGTAGGGAAGGACGTGAATGTTGTGTAGGTTCAGTGGGCAGCAGAATACCATTGTGGGAGGGGTGGGAAGGATTGTGGGTAGGATATTCCTCATTTCAAGGCACAACAAGAGGGAGACAAAAGATAGAAAGATAGTTCGACTACCTCTCATCACGCTCTGAAATGAGGAATGTCCTACCCACAATCCTTCCCAACCCTCCTGCAGTAGTCTTCAGCCACCCACAGAACCTACACAGCATCCTCATCCATCCAAAACAACCATTGCTCCCAACCCCATGCCTCATGACTCATATCCCTGTAATAGATCTAGATGCGAGACCTGTCCCACACATCCACCCACCACCATCTACTCCATTCCAGTCATGTGATCTACAAGCTGTCTGTCAGCATGAATGACCACCAACAAACTGTGGCCAAGAAAATGCTGGACCACCCAGTTGCTGAGCACTCTGCCCAACATGACTTCCTTCATTTCAGTGACTGCTTCACAGCCTGTGCCATCTGGATCCTTCTCATCAACACCAGCTGCACAAGTGGGAACTCTCCCTGCAATATATCTTACAGTCCCAAAACCCTTCTGGCCTCATCCTTTGTTGCAAGCTAGCCTATGGTGGTAGCAATTCTCCGTCTGCCAAAAGACGAAAAAGTTGTAACCACCATACACAATAGGTGCCACATTTATCAATAGGACAAGGAGATCTGACTTTAAACAGTGGCCCCTGTGTGGATCACCCTTGATTTGGGTAACTAGACATATAAGTAATTTAATTACTTCAAACCCACAACAAATTAAATGACATCGCAGGGAATGAGAATGAGTGTCATTGAAAAATTAATGACAAGGTTCCACGGTTTCACAAAGAGATCTACTAACTAATATCAAGGTCAAGAGAGAACAAACATATCAACAGAAACTTCAACTGTGTAACATTTCATTTCATTAACATGAACTCAGGTTGGTTGGCAATAGACTTGGGGAACCTAACTAGAATTTACGTGAAAATGAGACTGGCTACTGTAAGTGGAAGGATGCGAATCTAGGCAAGCACACTCTGCTGTATTGTTCCACTGATTGGTCTCTCATGTCAAGATACAATGAAGCATGCAATGGAAACTGGGAGTGACTACTGTGAGTACAAGGCTAGTATGAAAAAAGATGGTCATGAAAATGACTGATACGCTTCTGAATTTGCCGAAGCTGTGCAACATTAGCGATATAGCTGGTGAAAGACGAGACGGCATCATATGCGTCCAGGTGCTGCTGAAGCATCGTACTGCAGGATATGACCCTATGTCTGCCGGTGATTGTCTCACGATCCTGAAAATATGGTTTTGTCCGGGTGTCCAGCCGTCGGTAAAACTAACTGCTCTCTCCGTATAAATGGAAGAGATCTAGCGACTGTACTCCATGACGGTTGAGAAGCAAGTCCCCCTCCCGTTGCTCAAAACCTTCCAAAAAACAGCCGCACTGCCCCCCCCCCCTCCCCCATGTTCTTGAATAAACTTATCATGGCCCAGCAGTGGTTACCATGCCAGTCATGTTTTCTAGCAAGGAGACCCGATCTTTCTCAACCAATCACTGCAGTGCAGTACACATTCTGTTCTCCTCCAAAAAACCAGCACACAATGCCTGGATGTCCTGCAGCCAAAGCCCTGGCGTATTTCACAAGATGAGGGAAGCTTACTAATGAAAACAAGCTCTGTATAGTCCATAAAACGATTTAGTGGGTGCTGTTTTGGCGAGGTGCGGTGGCATCTAAGAAACATGGCATCCGGAGAAATTCGTTGAACCATCTCACAAGGTATGCTGTTCTTGTAATAAACACATTAGCCGGGTGCCAACCCAATGCCACTTTACCTGGACCTGCACACAGGATAAGGAGACCAGGCTCCCACACCATGTCCACTCGGTAATAAAGCAGTTAGGCCGGTGCTGCCAGTTTCTAAAGAAGTCTCATTTCGCATTCAGCCACAACGTTCCCACCCTCTTGCTTGGCCACTAGCAAAGCAAGGCCAGCTGCCGGAATGGTGGCTCACAAACCACTGCCCTGTTGAGCCCACGGCCAGTTTCGGTGACTACAAAAGGAAGGCAAGCAATGAGAAGGTGCCTAAAACTTGCCTGCTGCTCGAGGAAAGTTCTAAAGCTGCCCCTAATGCAATGGTCACCTCCAGTGTCCAAAAATCTGTCTCTATAACCGATTTTAATTCTCCTACAGCTACTGAAGTCATGCAAGTACTGTGAGATCAATCAGTGGTTTACCCTAACCCTAATAGTTCATCAGATTAATGTCATTCAGGGAAAATTTAGATACACCAGAGGAAACCTCTTGGTTCTTAAAGATAGCTTTATCTTTCCAGTTAGCAAAATGCAGTATTCTGTCTATAACATTCTTCAATTGTACTAATAGCAATAATGGCAATTCCTATAGTTTTATTTCTCTGTGAACCATTCTGAGCAGTGGTATTGGACAAGTTATGTTTATGTGGAGTTCAAAATCATACAATTACACAAATTTATCAATAAAATGAATTACGGTATTGTCTTAACATAAGTACCAGCACCTAAAATCACAGACTTTTTAGCATCTTCCGTGGAAACAACCAGAAAACATAGTCAGACGCCAGTATACATATACATGTACAGTGTTTGTCATTAGCTGCCCCTCTTATTCCCACTGCTTCTATCTTATTTACTAGAATCTTATGATCAACAGTACCTTCATTAGTCTTTAGGAAGTGTGCATGCTGTGTGGATGCAGGAGGAGTCAGACACATTCGCAAACAGCTGAAAGTGCTCTTTGCTATGGTCAGCTGCCTTCAGACTGTTGCCTTGGGGAGTAGCAGAGGCCAAGAATCTGATGCTCCTCATGTTTTGCCCATGGGCTCTGCTGCTGAGGCACCTCATAGCATATACGAAGTGGTGGATCTGCCCTTACAGCAGGGTGAGTGGTGGATGGTAACACATTCACATCACTTAACTGGGAGGGCCAATGTGGAGGCTGGCCATCTGGCCTCACCTATTTGCTCTGTGAGTAAGCAGGTGGCTGTTCCTTCAGCAGGGTCTGAGCAGACACATGTGGGCAGGGGTTTGCTAATGATTGGGAGCTCAAATGTTAGGTGCGTTATGGAGAACCTTAGAGCATCCAAGATCAGGAAGGAAGCCAACGTGCACTTGGGTATGTCTGCTGGGATGCCTTATCAGAGATGTGGAGGAGGCCTTGCCTGAGGCTATTGGGCATGCAGGGTGTAGTCATCTGCAAGTTGCAGCTCACGTTTGCACCAACAATGCCTGTCGCAAGGGTTCTGAGAGTTCTGGGAAGCACCAGGGAGGGATAGTGAAGGCCATTAACCTCATGTGGAGTGCAAGCAGAGCTCACAATATTCAGCATTGTACCCAGAGCTGATTGGGGTCCTTTGGTTTGAAGCCAAGTGGAGTGTCTCAACCAAAGGCTTCGTAGATTCTGTGATGGTCTTGGCTGTAGATTTAAGTGATAGTTTGATATACTCTGATGGACTTTTACCAGTCAATACACAGATAGTGAAATCAGACCACATTCAGAGTAATGACACTTTGCTGTTAAAAATGTATCAGTAAATTGTCAATGTGTTTGTAACAAAGACCCTTAATTTACTGCTCTCCAGGAAAGCTCTCATGTTCAAATTATTCTTTGGACTGAGAGTTGGTTGAAACCTGAAGTAGATAACTCTGGGATACAAAGCGAGTTGGAAAGGCAGATTAGATGCCATAAGAGGGCACTGTATTCATTTCAATCAACAAAAATATCGCCACTATTGAGTTCAAAGTTGAATGTGACAGTGAAGTTATCTGATCACATATAACAGGTGCAGGTGAAACCAAGTTAATTACTGGATGTTTTTACCAGCCACCCAATTCCACTGACAGTTCTAGAGTCTAAGATCAGTAACATATAAATAGCCAGATCATGCAATACTAGTTGCAGGTGACTTTAATCTACCGAGTACAGACTGGGACATCTATGGATTTATTGCAGGGGCTACAGACAGGTAGTCTTGTGAAGTACTTTTGACAAGCTAGTTTGGCAGCTCCCACACACAATGGAAATATCTTAAACCTTGTAGCTACAGACAGGCTGGATCTTACCGACAGCATCAGTATACAGATAAGGATTAGTTATCATGATGTCATCATAGCAACTATGGTTACAAAAGTAAAAATGGTTACAAATCAGTAAAAAAGGCTAGGAGAGAGTTTCTGCTAGCAAGATCAGATAAGCAGTTGTTAGCATCTCACTTAGCTAATGAACTGAAATTATTTAGTCCCGTTATAATGGACAGAGGGATTATGGGCAAAGCTTAAACAGATTGTATGATGGAAAAGACTCACCATGGTTTAACAATGAAATTCGGAAAATGTTGAGAAAGCAAAGGCTATTGCACTGTCTGTTCAAATGCAAACACACAAATGATGACAGGCAAAGGTTAGTAGGGATTCATTTGTCTGTGAAAAGATCTACAACTACCACAATAATTCCTTAACAAAAGCTTTGGCTGAGAATCCAAGAAAATTCTGATCCTATGTAAAATTGGTAAGTGGGCATAAGGCTTCCATCTAGTCAGTCACTAACCAGTCTGTTGTGGCAATTGAAAGATGTCGTTTGAAAGCTGTAGTTTAAGAAATTGTTCACATAGGAGAATCATTCAAACATACCATTATTTTACCATCAAACTGACCCCTGTATGGACAACATAGTAATAAGCACCTCTGGCATACACAAACAACTGAAAGAGTTGAAAACAAATAAGTTACCAAATCAGGATGGAGTCCCAATTCAATTTTACAAAGAATACACTATGGAACTGGTCCCTTATTTACCTTGCATTCATCATGAATCTCTCTCATCCAGAGCAATGTCCCAAGTGACTGGAAAAAAGCCCAGGTGACCCCTGTATATAAGAAGGGTAAAAGAACAGACCCACAAAATTACAAACCAATATACAGGGTGTCTTAAAATGAATGTATAGGTTCTAAGGCTTTGTAGCATTTATTACATTCAACTTACAGTTATAAATAATAATCAAATGAAAGAGCAGCTCAAACAGTTTTTCTTACAAGTGTTCACTTAGGTGAAATGTCAAGTCATCACCAAAGACGACACAATCCAGAATATATTCATCATAAAGCAGCAATGCTTCATTTGCAAAGTTGACACATAAACTGTATGCTGTAGGCGTTTTTCAGCTTGTAACAACTGCAGATCATAAGGATGTAGTTGTAAGCGTCTCCTTAAAGCTCTTCACAGAGACATCACTAGAAATACTAAATCATGACTAGCCATCCAAACTGATTTCTTGGTGCTGTGTGTAAAAGGTTCTCACTCGTCCAGCACATTCTTCAGTCACTCTGGTTCGTTCCACTCTCTTCCCTTTGTGCACAGGTATACAAACAAAACTGTTTGGGTTACTCTTTCATTTGAAGTATTATTTATATCTGTAAGGTGAACATAATAAATGCTACAAAGCCTCAAAATCTGTATATTCATTTAGAAACATCCTGTACTTAATATCAGTTTGCTGCAGAATTCTTGAACATATTGTGAGTTCGAATATAATATATTTCCTTGAGACTGAGAAGCTTATGTCCATGAATAGTGCAGTTTTAGAAAGCATCGTTTGTGAGGAAACTCAGCTCACTCTTTCCTCACATGACATACTGCAAACTATGGATGAAGGGCAACAGGCAGTTTACACATTTCTAGGTTCCCAAAAAGCATTTGGCACAGTACACCACAGCAGACTGTTAACAAAAGTTTTTTGACAAAGAATAATTGTACAGATGTATGTATGTGTGTCTGGATTAGGTAATGTGTTATCGCAGTAAGGAATCAATGCGAATGACCAATGCATACACATTGATGGGATTATCTGATGTGTGAATAAATATTCTATTTATGAGCTCAAGGCCTTGTAAGTTCTTTTTGCTTTGGAAATGTTTCATTACTACACTGAACGCACCACCTTTCGACTTGTGACTGATAACCAGGCACTGAGCCGTGTCTTGGGCAGGACTCCTAAGACCAGGCAAATAATGCAATGGGCTACCCGAATACTGGCATTTAGATTTGAGGTTGTGTACATTAAGAGCACTGAAAATTGGATTGCCAGTGGTCTTATTAGACTAGTTAACCAGCAAAATACTACAGATCAGGATATGTTACTAAGCACGCCTGCGCAAGTTCATTTAATTTTAAGAATCCTCCCATCACTGTACAAGGGGATTAGGCGCAATCAAGAATAAGATGTAGTCATTGAGGTCATTAAGAACTGACAAAATAGAGACAAGTTGGTGCCCCATATTCACTTAAGGAACAACTGTTGGGCTCTACAGAAAAAGGTGATCGAAAGCTAAAGTGATGGCACTAACATTATAACTAATGATAGCAGAGCTGCATCAGACCAGCCCCTAGACTGAGGGCCACAACAACAGCATTACTAGGGCCAAATACAGCAAATGTTTGTTGTAAACAATGCACTGCTGCTTATGTGGTAGCACTTCTAGTTGGAAACAACAAAGTGAATTTGGGAAACACACTGACATGGACCAACATGTACTTGTGACCATTCTGAGTTCTAGGCAGTGCTCCTAAAAAAGCCCACTTATAATTTTTCAAAGAGGGTCTCAACTAGGGTGGATGTCAAGAAACTGATCTTAGTGTTTCTCCCTGGCTTACTTAGAGCACAAATTTGACAATGCTTTACTCTATCCTTAATGTGCCCACTCATGCCCTTCCACATAAACTTCCTGCAAATTTTCCCCAGATTATTAAATAATCAAGATGTCCACCCACTGGCCACTCATTAAAACATTTAACCCTTTCAAGGGTAGCAATTCAGTGAAGATTATTTTTGCTGTCCTATTACAATTGTGATAAACTGACAATATTTATTTTTTGATAATTTTATTTTAGTGATTTAATGCCAAAAACTATAGGTGGTGCCTATATCACCAAGGCACCTTTGTAAGGTATTAAAACTTTGATGGTAAATGGATTTACCTCTTCCCTTTTGTGAGCTGTTATGTGAAAACAACGTGTAACCTGAATACCCAAGCACGTTTAAAAATGGTTTTGCATTTATGTGGGAGCGAAAATTGATTGTGGAAGTGAAAAACCGGTATCTAGAAACGGATTTATCTAGAAAAGGATTTCCAGAATATATTTTGGAGTGTTTACATGTTGTTGTTGTGGTCTTCAGTCCAGACACTGGTTTGATGCAGCTCTCCATGCTACTCTATCCTGTGCAAGCTGCTTCATCTCCCAGTAAGTACTGCAGCATACATCCTTCTGAATCTGCTTAGTGTATTCATCTCTAGGTCTCCCTCTACGATTTTTACCCTCCACACTGACCTCCAATACTAAGTTGGTGATCCCTTGATGCCTCAGAACATGTCCTACCAACTGGTCCCTTCTTGTCAAGTTGTGCCACAAACTCCTCTTCTCCCCAATTCTATTCAATACCTCCTCATTAGTTATGTGATCTACCCATCTAATCTTCAGCATTCTTCTGTAGCACCACATTTCGAAAGCTTCTATTCTCTTCTTGTCCAAACTATTTATCATCCATGTTTCACTTCCGTACATGGCTACACTCCATACAAATACTTTCAGAAACAACTTCCTGACACTTAAATCTACACTCCTGGAAATGGAAAAAAGAACACATTGACACCGGTGTGTCAGACCCACCATACTTGCTCCGGACACTGCGAGAGGGCTGTACAAGCAATGATCACACGCACGGCACAGCGGACACACCAGGAACCGCGGTGTTGGCCGTCGAATGGCGCTAGCTGCACAGCATTTGTGCACCGCCGCCGTCAGTGTCAGCCAGTTTGCCGTGGCATACGGAGCTCCATCGCAGTCTTTAACACTGGTAGCATGCCGCGACAGCGTGGACGTGAACCGTATGTGCAGTTGACGGACTTTGAGCGAGGGCATATAGTGGGCATGCGGGAGGCCGGGTGGACGTACCACCGAATTGCTCAACACGTGGGGCGTGAGGTCTCCACAGTACATCGATGTTGTCGCCAGTGGTCGGCGGAAGGTGCACGTGCCCGTCGACCTGGGACCGGACCGCAGTGACGCACGGATGCACGCCAAGACCGTAGGATCCTACGCAGTGCCGTAGGGGACCGCACCGCCACTTCCCAGCAAATTAGGGACACTGTTGCTCCTGGGGTATCGGCGAGGACCATTCGCAACCGTCTCCATGAAGCTGGGCTACGGTCCCGCACACCGTTAGGCCGTCTTCCGCTCACGCCCCAACATCGTGCAGCCCACCTCCAGTGGTGTCGCGACAGGCATGAATGGAGGGACGAATGGAGACGTGTCATCTTCAGCGATGAGAGTCGCTTCTGCCTTGGTGCCAATGATGGTCGTATGCGTGTTTGGCGCCGTGCAGGTGAGCGCCACAATCAGGACTGCATACGACCGAGGCACACAGGGCCAACACCCGGCATCATGGTGTGGGGAGCGATCTCCTACACTGGCCGTACACCACTGGTGATTGTCGAGGGGACACTGAATAGTGCACGGTACATCCAAACCGTCGTCGAACCCATCGTTCTACCATTCCTAGACCGGCAAGGGAACTTGCTGTTCCAACAGGACAATGCACGTCCGCATGTATCCCGTGCCACCCAACGTGCTCTAGAAGGTGTAAGTCAACTACCCTGGCCAGCAAGATCTCCGGATCTGTCCCCCATTGAGCATGTTTGGGACTGGATGAAGCGTCGTCTCACGCGATCTGCACGTCCAGCACGAACGCTGGTCCAACTGAGGCGCCAGGTGGAAATGGCATGGCAAGCCGTTCCACAGGACTACATCCAGCATCTCTACGATCGTCTCCATGGGAGAATAGCAGCCTGCACTGCTGCGAAAGGTGGATATACACTGTACTAGTGCCGACATTGTGCATGCTCTGTTGCCTGTGTCTATGTGCCTGTGGTTCTGTCAGTGTGATCATGTGATGTATCTGACCCCAGGAATGTGTCAATAAAGTTTCCCCTTCCTGGGACAATGAATTCACGGTGTTCTTATTTCAATTTCCAGGAGTGTATACTCGATGTTAACAAATTTCTCTTCTTCAGAAACGCTTTCCTTGCCATTGCCAGTCTACATTTTATATCCTCTCTATTTCGACCATCATCAGTTATTTTGCTCCCCAAATAGTAAAACTCCTTTACTACTTTAAGTATCTCATTTCCTAATATAATTCCCTCAGCATCACCTAATTTAATTTGACTACATTCCATTATCCTCGTTTTGCTTTTGTTGATGTTCTACTTATACCCTCCTTTAAAGACACTGTCCATTCTGTTCAACTGCTCTTCCAAGTCCTTTGCTGTCTCTGACAGAATTACAATGTCAACGGCGAACCTCGTAGTTTTTATTTCTTCACCATGAATTATATTCGTACTCCAAATTTTTCTTTTGTTTCATTTACTGCTTGCTCAATATACAGATTGAATAACATTGGGGAGAGGCTACAACCCTGTCTCACTCCCTTCCCAACCACTGCTTCCCTTTCATGCCACTCCACTCTTATAACTGCCGTCTGGTTTCTGTTCAAACTATAAATAGCCTTTCGCTCCCCGTATTTTACCCCTGCCACCTTCAGAATTTGAAAGACAGTATTCCAGTCAACATTGTCAAAAGTTTTCTCTAAGTCTACAAATGCTAAAAACGTAGGTTTGCCTTTTCTTAATCTAGCTTCTAAGATAAGTCGTAGGGTCAGTATTGCCTCATGTGTTCCAATATTTCTACAGAATCCAAACTGATCTTCTCCAAGGTTGGCTTCTACCAGTTTTTCCATTCGTCTGTAAATAATTCACATTAGTATTTTGCAGCCGTGACTTATTAAACTGATAGTTCAGTAATTTTCACATCTGTCAACACCTGCTTTCTTTGGGATTGGAATTATTATATTCTTCTTGAAGTCATACATTTTGCTCAGCAGATGGTAGAGTTTTGTCAGGACTGGCTCTCCCAAGGCTGTCAGTAGTTCTAATGAAATGTTGTCTACTCCCGGGGCCTTGCTTTGACTCCGGACTTTCAGTGCTCTGTCAAACTCTTCATGCAGTATCATATCTCCCATTTCATCTTCATCTACATCCTCTTCCATTTCCATAATATTGCCCTGAAGTACTCCTTCCACCTTTCTGCTTTCCCTTCTTTGCTTAGAACTGGGTTTCCATCTGAGCTGTTGATATTCATGCAAGTGGTTCTCTTTTCTTCAAAGGTCTCTTTAATTTTCCTGTACGCAGTATATATCTTATGCCTAGTGAGATAAGCCTCTACATCCTTACATCTGTCCTCTAGCCATGCCTGCTTAGCCATTTTGCATTTCCTGTCGATCTCATTTTTGAGACGTTTGTATTCCTTTTTGCCTGCTTCATTTACTGCATTTTTATATTTTCTTCTTTCATCAATTAAACTCAATATTTCTTCAGTCATCCAAGGATTTCTTCTAGCCCTCGTCTTTCTACCTACTTGATCCTCTGCTGCTTTCACTACTTCATCCCTCAAAGCTACCCATTCTTCTTCTACTGTATTTCTTTTCCCCATTCCTGTCATTTGTTCCCTTATGCTCTCCCTGAAACTCTGTACAACCTCTGGTTTAGTCAGTTTATCCAGGTCCCATCTCCTTAAATTCCCACCTTTTTGCAGTTTCTTCAGTTTTAATCTACAGCTCATAACCAATAGATTGTAGTCAGAGTCCACATCTGCCCCTGGAAACGTCTTACAATTTAAAACCTGGTTCCTAAATCTCTGTCTTACCATTATATAATCTATCTGAAACCTGTCAGTGTCTCCAGGCTTCTTCCATGTATACAATCTTCTTTTATGATTCTTGAACCAGGTGTTAGCTATGGTTAAGTTGTGCTCTGTGCAAAATTCTACCGGGTGGCTTCGTCTTTCATTTCTTCCCCCCAATCCATATTCACCTACTACGTTTTCTTCTCTTCCTTTTCCTAATATCGAATTCCAATCACCCATGACTATTAAATTTTCGTCTCCCTTCACTACCTGAATAATTTCTTACATCTCATTATACATTTCTCAATTTCTTCGTCATCTGCAGAGCTAGTTGGCATATAAACTTGTACTACTGTAGTAGGTGTGGGCTTCATATCTATCTCGGCCACAATAATGCATTCACTATGATTTTGTAGTAGCTTACCCGCACTCCTATTTTTTTATTCATTATTAAACCTAATCCTGCATTACCCCTATTTGATTTTGTATTTATAACCCTGTATTCACCTGACCAAAAGTCTTGTTCCTCCTGCCACCGAACTTCACTAATTCCCACTATATCTAACTTTAACCTATCCATTTCCCTTTTTAAATTTTCTAACCTACCTGCCCAATTAAGAGACCTGACATTCCATGCTCCAATGTGCAGAATGCCAGTTTTGTTTCTCCTGTTTAAATAACGAACCGGAAATGGTATTGTGAAACTGGATTATGAAATCTGGTTTTTGGGAGCCTCATGTGAACACGGAAGTGTAAATTTGTTTGATGCCGCTGACGTTCTTTGTGAGTCTTAAATTCCATATCAGGTTGGAAGGCGACCCAATTTTCAGCCGTTCTGCGCATTCCCCTCCACTAGCCACTAGCAGCCAATAATATCGTTCTCTTTACGAGCGGCTAGCAGCGAGTACAGCTAGACAGCGAGAATCTCGCTCCTACACGCTGCATTGTTGCCGTACTTCGGGAAAACCGCATTATTCATTCAACTGTCAGTTTTCTTTTGTTTGTTCTTGTAGCAGTATAGGTGTGAATGTGTGAATATATATCTGTAACATGTTTAAGGACGATTAAAAGAAAGCCAGGTGACGGCAATAAATGTGAAGTGCTTCACGAGCATTTATAACTTTTTCAAACGTGAATTTGAAACCAGGTCTCCTACTGCTGACAGTTGAAGACACAAGAACGGACTCCAGAACCATGTGGTGTCAGCAAGAGGTATGTAAAGAGAATTATAAACGAAAGTGTCAGAGCTGTAGGAACCATAGAAAAACTTGGTTTCGGGTCATCTGGAGAGCATCGAAATCGCAAGGAACCTGTAACACAAATGGATGGTTTTAACAACGATGTTTTAAAGAGCTCCATGTGAATGATGACTGCCCGACATCACAAAAACGTGTTACAGTTGTGGAGGAAGAAAATACCTTCAATGGTAAATGCTTCATCAATGTAAAGAATTTTAAAAGAGGTTGGTTCCTGATATGTTAAGAACAGAGCTTTTAGTTCAAAGTAGTGCCACAGGTAATTCACGAACTGCATGCCATGTAAAGATTCACGATATAAGAGAAGGGGGTAGTTCCAAAATGTATTATCTTGATGAAACATCAGCCAATTAGAAACATTCCAGAAACATTTGCTGGAGGTTTTAAAGTTTTCATAGTAATAGGTTCTCGGATAATTATTCTGTATGTTGACTCTTCTTCCGGTTTTGTTTCTGGGAGTAAACTTGTATTTACATGTTAAGAAAAACAGCAGTGACTACCATTCGAAAAATGAATGCTGTCAGTTTCGTGATGTGATTCAAAATTCTTGTCAGGGCACCCATCAAATGGGGTAGTATTTGTTGGGTAGTCCCACAACCACAATCATTGTGTACACAGTCTCAGGCAGCAGTATGGCAGAGAGATGATGCCTACCAGACACTCTGCAGTGGAAAGCCATAGGAAGAATGGAAGCTTCAAAGTCGGTCGCTGCCAGTTATAATTCAACTGTTACAGAGAAAATACCAAGTGTAAATACCAGAAAAGCAGATTTTTTTCCCTGGCTTAAAAATAAAAATATTAAGCACCGTATAAAACATACTCGTGCCGAACTGCAGCTTGTTACTTTATACAAGTCATGTGACAGAACATACAAGCTTGACTTCCTTACGTGTGAATGGGGTAACACAGTTTTGCGTTAGTAGTGTGACAAAGAGAGCATCACCCCACTCTGCACAACTATCAAATTTATTCAAGATGGCGGATCCAATATGGCGGCGATAAATGTGGCAATGATGTCATGGTAGGAAGTTCAAATTTTCGCGGGAAAATAGGTCAATTGGGCTACCTACACTAACTTAACCCCATCCCCTGCCCTCCCCCAGAGGCCGGCCGAAATGGCCGTGCGGTTAAAGGCGCTGCAGTCTGGAACCGCAAGACCGCTACGGTCGCAGGTTCGAATCCTGCCTCGGGCATGGATGTTTGTGATGTCCTTAGGTTAGTTAGGTTTAACTAGTTCTAAGTTCTAGGGGACTAATGACCTCAGCAGTTGAGTCCCATAGTGCTCAGAGCCATTTGAACCATTTGAACCCTCCCCCAGAAGGTGGCGGGATGTTCAAATTTTGCCAGAAAGAAGGTCGCTTGGCTTCCTCCACTTACCTAAGAAAATGGCGGGGAAATAGGACACTTGGGCTACCTCCACTCACTTAAGTCATCCGATCACCACACCTTCCTTGGTATTGGCGGAAAAACGACTCAGCCTGTGCTGGATAGGATGGACGTAAGTCTTTATTTTGCATGCAGTGTTTATTTACACAATCTGAGGGAGTAGCTCTATCTAGTATGTTCACCATGCGGTCCGGAGTGCAGCTAACCTAATACACAGTACTGCCACCAGAGGGTGCTATCGTTCCATGGCGGTCTGGGGGGAAAATGGCGGGAAAAGAACTCAGCCTATGCAGGGCTGCTGGAGGGAAAGGAGTGTACTTTATTTGTTTTTGGAATAATTTATTTAGGGACTGATTTCACCTAGTTTATTTATTTCACTGATACAAAACACTCGCCCTGACATGCTTGAGGTCACAGTAAATAGTCTACAAACCTGCAAACTACTCGTAAATCACCGATATAATGCAGTACACTGATGTACAGACATGAAAACAACTCAAAATTGTCAAAATAATGCATGTATAATGCTCTGCACACACGATTGCTAATTGTAAACTGTCGAAAAAATGCATTGCGCAGCGTACAGACCTGCAAACTAGTCGTAAATCAACAAAATAATGCAATTCACTAATGGGCAGACACGCAAACAACTCGTAAATTGTCAAAATAATGTATGTAAAACGCTCTGCAGACACAATCACTAATTATAAACTGTGAAAATAATCCATACAATTTATTTACAGACGGATTTCACATAGTTTATCAGGGTGTATACGGGGACAAGGAAAAAAAATATCCCGGATTATTCCCAGATTTCTCCCAGATATCCCGTTTTATAAATATGCTTTTCCCTGGGCGAAAATACACTTTTTCCGTGCTAAGTGACAGTACGTTTTCCGTAGATTTTCCCTCGGAACTGTAAAACTTATCAATCCTTTGAATGGTTAAAGTTTTATACAATCGCGTAGAACTTACCGGAAAAAAAAGAAAAGACGAGGGAGAGAAGTTTTGGAAAGACCTTTGATTTGCAGTAACATATACGTTGTATTTTTTCGTATTACGAAAGCATAAATTCGAATTGCACCAATCACAGCACGTTAGTTTCAGGAGCGCTTTAACCGAGGTTGCGATGTCCTTTTGTAAGCCAGTCATATCTCAAGCCACAAGATCTCGCCAGCCTATGACAGCAGATATTCAGAGCACAGGACACGTGTTATAGTCAGCCAACAGCAAGATCACTGGTTACATAGCGCGAACACACAAGAGGAAAAGTTAACGGTTTACATTAATATACACAGTATAGCTACAAGAAAAGCTAAGCTTTCACATATAATATTGGTCTCTAAGATTAACACGCTAGAACAGAAGCTAAGCTTTCCCATGTAATATTGATCTTGTTTGCGTGTGTTCTACTTTAAGATACATCACACAAATGTGTCAGTAAATTTAAAATTATGACATAAATGTCTGGGCTCGTAATTCTTGTAAGTGGCTGGTCATCAAACTGTTCAGTGTCGAACGCTCTGTGATTTAGAAATCCATCCCACTTTCTCACACGTAACATAATTCATCTTGCGTAAAAAGAAATTTACTTTGCAAGTAACGCTTTCGTAACCACCGTTCGCAATACTATCCGGAGACTGTTAGAAATAGATTCGATTTACCAGTTGCCACAGAGAGCCAGAAAACAGGCATTATTGTGCGTGTGCAGCTGCAGTGGTGTTAGGAAGCCCGCATGTTCGTATATATAAAGCACTAAGAGAGCTTACATTACACCATAAAAGCAACAGGGCATCAGAGGATACTCGAAAGAGCATTAGAATTTCGTAAACCATACTAAAATGCATAATTCGGCTTGAAGTGCAAATTGGTTTTTTCCATATTCACAATGACATAAGTCCCATCTGATATTAAGCTTTACAGTGTGGTTTTTGGATGTAAATTTTCTTGGAGTACCAGTACTCTACGATCTCATTTTTGGTTCTTTATTAGACTGCTACTAACTTGGAAATAAAATAAAATCAGAAAACAAAATAATAATATATTTTTACACTCCGTAAATTATGTGAATGTATTTTACACTTGATAGCTCCCGGCCACAGAAATCCGTTTTGTTTTCATTTGACGTGGGAGCTGTACACGAAGAGAAGCAGCGAAATCACGTAACGTAAACACGGGTCACATGGAGGCTAACCCCTCCCCACTACAACTCAGACAACTCTATGCATGCCCGAATCTGACAGCTAGGGCGCGCGAGAAAAATTTTTCTCGTTTGCATCTGGCTGGTTCAAATGGCTCTGAGCACTATGGGACTTAACATCTATGGCCATCAGTCCCCTAGAACTACTTAAACCTAACTAATCTAAGGACATCACACAACACCCAGTCATCACGAGGCAGAGATAATCCCTGACCCCGCCGGGGATCGAACCCGGGCGCGGGAAGCGAGAACGCTACCGCACGAGCATTTGGCTGCTTGCTGCTACTGCCGATACAGCTAACAACCAAACTTCAAGTAGCGGGAGAAGGTACTGCCATACGCGAGTGAACTGCGCATACGCATCAGCCCGCTGGCAACTGGTCAAACGAACCTAATGTGAACAGTTGTGACGTCATGCTCATGCAAGCAGTTTATTGTTACGGAGAATTACATACTCTTCGCCCTACAGCCTTTGACATATTATTGCTTTTTGCAGACGCTTGTGCGTGCACAGTGTTTTGTTGTAAATTGCGCATTTCCTTTGCCACTAAGGTTTTATTTTTTTTTCCTCTCCTTTATTGCTGCAGTATCATTCTCCAGTAGCAGGATACAGTAACATTCTTTGCTAGAGAATCAATTCTTAAAAGTCAAAATTACAAAAATTTAACTGAAAGCTAAAACAATGAAAAATTCTCGGGATTCCGTAAAATTCCCGGGTTTTTCCCGGATTTCTCGGTTGTCCCGGGTCGTATACACCCTTTTTATTTACTACACTGATACAAAACACTCGCTCTGGCGTGCTTGGGGTCACAACAAATAGTCTACAGACCTGCAGATTACTCGTAAATCACCGAAACAATGCAGTACACTGATGCGCAGAGACGCAAACAATTCGAAAATTGTCAAAATAATGCAGGTAAAAGTCTTTGCAAACACGCTTGCTAATTGTCAACTGTAGAAGTAATGCATTGCACAGCGAACTGCCCCTCCACTACAGAACTCGAAGGCACGCACGTCGGGCGTTGCACTCACACCAGTCCCATACGTGAGACGCCTCTGAGCCCTGCGTTCATGTTTACCATTGCTGGCACGATGCCTCTCTAACTGCAGTCCAGCAAAGACTTAATTGCTGAGCGACTCACCATTGTAGGAGCAGATAAAAGGTTCTCAATGTTAAACTGACGTCATATGTTTAAGTAAATAACAGCCAAGTCTCTCTCTCTGAAAGCGCTATAGAAATGTGTTGCAATGCTTCCCACAATAGCACAGGGTGCACTGTTCGTAGCGATCCTAACGGGACATGCGAGATGCGTCTAGCCGTGCACGTTTTTACCTTCCCAGTGTGGCTGATGCATTGAGGCAAAATGTTCGCGTGGAGACTCACGATCGCAGGTGCAGCTAAAAGGTTCTCAATGTTATACTGATGTCACATGGCTATGTAAATAAGAGCCTAGACTACCTCTCAGAAATAGTAAAGTGCCACAGAAATAGTTAATGGTCACTTTCATAGGAGCTTTCGTGATGTCTCAGCATGTCTGCATGGAAATTCTTGTCCTAACAGAACCTGTTTGCAAAAATAGATCTGAATAACGCCGAATGCAGTGCTCCTGATTGTCCTAACGTGGCACCCCCACCATCACTTGTTATCCTTCCTGGAAATTGTTATGTCCTGCTTTCAATGACTATCTCCAAAACGCCTCCCAGCATGAAGCATGTCTTGTGAATGAACAGTGCATTCTGCTAGGCTCTTACTGAATTGACCTGCCAAATTACTGATGCTGCCAGTTTGGAAGCACTGTCTGCCTTTTTCTTTCCACAGACGAGACTTTCAGCAGCAAAACTATTTTGTACAGATCGCCATATTGCACTGACAGTTAAACCCTGCAAAAGTGGCCTACAGATCATCAAATATGGAAAGACTCTTGCTCAATTACACTGCTCTGTCACTGAGTACGGAAGCTTGAATATCTCTACATACCATATCAATGTAGGAAACACACAATCCGTATCCTGTACCACACAAAATCGCCCCCTTTTGCATCATGCATATAGCTATCGACCGCCAGACACTCATACATCGATGAAGACAAACAGCATAAGTGTCGTAACTGCGACCGGAACGCTCGCAGGGTTGAAGTGACGGAACGTGCGGCGAGACCCGCAAACAGCAACACAACACGAGAGGACGGACACGACTAATGAAGGACAGAAAGAACAACAAGAGCGAAACAACGGAGTCACAAGGAAACCTAACAACCACATCCACTCGTACACTGAACAAGAAAGTAAGTAAGCTGTCTAACACGAGGCGATGTGTCCAAAGACGTATGCTAGATTAGACTTGCTGGCTGAGTAAGAGGCAGTCGCTTAAATACTGTATCGTTGGTGCCGCTGTTGGCAGCTGGAACCACGTGTGCCACTGTGGCGTCCTCACACTAAATGCAGGCCAGGAGGCGCGCGCTGCCACAGCTTACGGTGCGCGACGGTCCAGAGACCTCTTGGGGTCTTCGATGTCCATGATGTCTGGTGGGAATTCAAATTCCGCAGCGCGCGGCACCAGAATAAGCACATGCACCATATATACTCCATATATTCCCAGGAGGAATGCTGTTGCATCAGTGGTTGGTGTTGATATTACTGTAAAATTGCTAAAATTGTTTGCACTATCAACACTGATGTTAGAATTACAGTACATCGGTGGAGCCTTTTCCATTCCATCAGTCCACTGGTATGCTGTTGATTACCACATAATGATTGACTGACATCACTTGTTTGAGATGGAGAAAGAGTCTTGGTGGAGGGGCAACACCTTCTGGGGGGCAGCTAGCACCGAAACAGTGATCACGTACATGACTGCAATATTGAGAATCAATCGAAACAGGACACAGAGTCATCAGCTATCCTGTCACTATGACAGATGAGTTTAAATGTAGACGTCATCAATCCCTTCGGATGGCAGTCTGAAAACGCTCCATAACACTGCAAAATTCTTCCAGTTTCCTTATGTTGTGACTGTCTTTTATTTAAAATCATCCAGTGTGTGTGTTTATTATGGTACCAGAAGCAACAACATGATTTGCACTATGCGACATCTAGTTTTCTGTGAAAGGCAATGGATCACAATGTGTTAGTGACAGTTTAGAACCTGACACCCACCTGGAGTCATGGCAGAAAAACAAAATGTATGGCAGTGTACAAAGCGTGTTACAGTAGATAATAGTAGTGTTTCAAACAACAACACAGGGTCACTGGGAGCATCTCTTGCGACTGACAGTATAGCCTGTGGGATACAGCCATCCTCCTACAGTGCAGGTGATGAAACTTTAAACTGGTCTGTGCAGCGGATCAATACCTGTATATTTAATAGGATCACCACATGTGCTTGGTGCCAGCATGCAGACGGTATTTGTTTTCGATATATGGGAGGAGAGAGATGTGGTAAAAAACTTATCGAGTTCTCTATCGGTTGAAGTTAGTGGAGCCTTTATGGTTCGTAATTTTTCTCTGTTGGATGGTACAGAATAAAGATGATAGCATGTTGTGGCAATAAACGTGAATGGGCCCTGAGGTACGTGAATCTGCTTCGGACTGCAGTACTCGTATGTAGTTTGGACATGCACCACAATGCAGTAACAAAATTCTTGTCCTTCTCCCAGTTCCTGTACTATCTTTTATACTACTTCGTCTTGCAGCAGCAGGCTTCATTTGGCGCTGACCTTACACATCATACACTGTTGGCGGAGCTACGACAACATGTTCTCATCTCCATGAATGGTCAAAACACAGTCCTGTCACATAAGCTCAGGTCACTCTGTTTCTTCACTGGTTGTAAAAGGTTGTAGATATAGCTCTCTCCAACTTCTGCTCAATTCCGACTTAAATTGGAACGATCACACATGCAAAACTGCACGAACGGCAGCAGTACATGAGACTATGTTAATCAATTCAACTGTAAAAAGCTAAGGAGCATATTATTAGCAAGATGAGAAATATGCAAAAGTGAAATTCCAAAATGAGCACTTCTCAATTGGGAGTAAATCAAAACAATCAGAATGGCTGAAAGAGAGCACAATAACATGAGCCATAAACGAATAAGAGCTAAGCAACTAAGCAAATAAGAGAATAGGCAAAAATGAGATGCCAACAAAATAAGAGCTGGCCGATTTTTTTTTCCTTTATTGTGATTTTAAAACCTGTGGAACAGGGAGGCTGGCAGCAGCACAATACGCCGCTCTTCAGCCGAAGAGAGTACAATGATATAAACAGAGAAGATACATCACTTGGAAAAACGGCGGGAAAAAACAGTAGACACATGAACATAAAAAAAAAAAAACATGAAGCCGTTCACACTCGATGACAATCCACACTACGAACTGTTGACACGACGCACAAACACTGAAGAAGACGATGGCACTGGTGAACGATGGAGTGTGACGGTGAACACTGAACACTAGACATGACGGCACACACGAAACACTGATGGCGGTGATCTCCGGCGTGCGAATGTCCACTTAGCGTGTGCGAGTCCGGGGACCTGCCAAGAGGGGAACAGGGGAGAGGTGGGGGAGAGGGGAGAACAAGGATGCCAATGGCTGAGGAGATCGGGGCAGGAGGAGAGGGACAGGGGAGGGGAAGCCCGGGGGAGGAGGGGGGAGAAATGGAGGAGGGAGGGAAAAGGGAGAGAAGGGAGGGAGGGTGCCCAGAGGAGCAAGCACAGGAGGAGGGCGGGAGGATCAAAGTTGGTAGGAGGGGTAGATGGAGGGGAGGAGGGCATCATCAGGGAGGGGGAGCTGGCGGAAGCCACCTTGGGAGAGGATAAGGAGGGTGGAGAGATGGAGACCGGGTGGGACGTGCGAGTACAGGCGCGGCAGCGGGCGGGGGTGGGAGAGGATCGGGGAGACGAGCGGGTGAGGAGGATCGAGTTTGTGGGAGGTGTACAGGATCCGTATCCTAGCTGGCCGAACTCCGTGGGCGCTTATATACGGTTGCGCTCGTGGCGGCACCTCGCGGCCCGTACGCGACACGCGCGCCTGCGATTGCAATGCACTCTTAGCGCTCGCGGCGGCGTCTAGCGGCCCGTACGCAAGTTGTGCGGTTGCTGTCGCAGGTCGACCCTTAATCTATGATGTTACACCACCCAAGTAAATTATCCGGTTGACTGCTTCTACACATTTCGCGCCTTTATTTAGTTGAGGCAACATTGATTGTCGTGTGTGGATCTAGCGGGTGAAAGACAGGTGGAAGACACCCTTGCTGGTTTTCTAGACATGAGAAACACCTTAGTTGATTTTGTAAATTATAAGAATGATCTGGAATCCGTTACATCACCAACATCGGTGTTCATGAGTGGAAATATCAGATTCCTCTATTTTTTTCGAGTTCTCATATAAAGGTCTTCGCATATGGAATACGTTTCTGGCTATTCAGTGGCTTACAGCACGCTCCACCTCGCCACAGTTTAGATTTTCTCGAGAAATAATTTCCAGTCTATATCTATACTGTGTGAGCGATACTGCTGTGCAAACAATACTGCTGTGTACTTGATATCGATAAGTATCGCGTAAATGGTATAATATTCTGGCAAACCATGTGAAAATACATGTGTTCTTCTCTCAGAGTTTGGAGATGGGTATACTAAACAAGCAAGCAGGTGGGGGCCAGAAACAGTAACGCCTTTATGCCGAGGGGAAACGAGCTCGACTTTGTACAACAATTTGGAGAGTGACTTTGGTCCGCTGAGGACGCTCTGGTCACGCGTCGGGAGAGGATGACTTGTGACCATAGGCTGCGGTGGATGACTGCCAGACCTCACGCGAAATATCTAGTGCTGCTAGGAGTATATAGGGTGCATGTGCTTATGCTGTTGTCACAGTATATGTATGTGTGTCTGGCAGTCGATAGCTATATGCATGATGCAAAAGGGAGTGATTTCGTATGGCACAGGATACAAATTGCGTGCTTACTACACTGATATGGAACGTGGAGATCGGATTCATGGTGAAATATTCAAGCTTCCGTACTCAGTGACAGAGCAGTGTAATTGAGCAAGAGTCTTTCCATATCTGATGATCTGTAGGCCACTTTTGCAGGGTTTAACTGTCAGTGCAATATGGCGATCTGTACAAAATAGTTTTGCTGCTGAAAGTCTCGTCTGTGGAAAGAAAAAGGCAGACAGTGCTTCCAAACTGGCAGCATCAGTAATTTGGCAGGTCAATTCAGTAAGAGCCTAGCAGAATGCACTGTTCATTCACAAGACATCCTTCATGCTGGGAGCGTTTTGGAGATGGTCATTGAAAGCAGGACGTAACGATTTCCAGGAAGGATAACAAGTGATGGAGGGGGTGCCACGTTAGGATCATCAGGAGCGATGTATTCGGCGTTATTCGGAGCTATTTTTGCAAACAGGTTCTGTTAGGACAAGAATTTCCATGCAGACATGCTGAGACATCACGAAAGCTCCTATGAAAGTGACCATTAACTATTTCTGTGGCACTTTACTATTTCTGAGAGGTAGACTAGGCTCTTATTTGCATAGCCATGTGACATCAGTATAACATTGAGAACCTTTTAGCTGCACCTGCGATCATGAGACTCCACGCGAACATTTTGCCTCAATGCATCAGCCACACTGGGAAGGTAAAAACGTGCACGGCTAGACGCATCTCGCATGTCCCGTTAGGATCGCTACGAACAGTGCACCCTGTGCTTCTCTGGGAAGCATTGCAACACATTTCTATAGCGCTTTCAGAGAGAGAGACTTGGCTGTTATTTACTTAAACATATGACGTCAGTTTAACATTGAGAACCTTTTATCTGCGCCTACAATGGTGAGTCGCTCAGCAATTAAGTCTTTGCTGGACTGCAGTTAGAGAGGCATCGTGCCAGCAATGGTAAACATGAACGCAGGGCTCAGAGGCGTCTCACGTATGGGATGTTGTGAGTGCAACGCCCGACGTGCGTGCCTTCGAGTTCTGTAGGGGAGGGGCAGTTCGCTGATATGTCCAATGAGTGTTTGCGCACTGCATTATTTTCGGCTACTTAAGTGTTGTGAGCATGTTTGCATAGAGTTACACATGCATTATATTTTTACAATTTATGAGTTGATTTCGTGTCTGTTGCATTATTTTGTGAACAGGTGTGCAAGCTGTGCAGTGCATTACTTCTACAGTTGACGATTAGCAAGCGCGTTTGCAGAGCCTTTTACATGGATCATTTTGACAATTTATGAATTGTTTGCGTCTCTGCACATCAGTGTACTGCATTATTTCGGTGATTTACGAGTAGTTTGCAGGTCTGTAGACTATCTACTGTGACCTCAAGCATGTCAGGGCGAGTGTTTTGTATCAGTGAAATAAATAAACTAGGTGAAATCAGTCCCTAAATATACTGTTCCAAAAATAAATAAAGTACATTCCTTCCTGTCTCCAGCAGCCCAGCACAAGCTGAGTTCTTTTCCAGACATTTTCCCCCCAGACCGCCATGGAACGATAGCACTCTCTGGTGGCAGTACTGTGTAGTAGGTCAGTTGCACTCCGGACCTCATGGTGAACACACTGGATAGAGCTACTGCCTCAGATTGTTTAAATAAACACTGCATGCAAAGTAAAATCTTACATCCATCCTAACCAGCACACGCTGAGTCGTTTTTCCGCCAATTCCAAGGAAGAGGTGGCTGTTGGATGACTGAGGTTAGCGGAGGTAGCCCAAGTGTCCTATTTTTCCCGCCATTTTCTTGGGTTAGTGGAGGAAGTCCAAGTGACCTTTTTTCTGCCGAAATTTGAATGTCCTGCCATGTTCTGGGGGGCGGGGAAGGGGAAGGGTAGGGGAGGGGAAGTTGTTAGGTTAGCGGAGGTACTCCAGTTGACCTATTTTCCGGCCAAAAATTGATCTTCCCGCTATGACATCATTGCGACGCTGCCACATCATCGCCACCATCTTGGATCCGCTATCTCGAATAAATGTGGCACCAATGCAGATTGGTGTGACGCTCTCTTTGTCCCAGTACTTGCTTTTACCCACGTGTCACTGTCAGTGTAGCCCTATGCAATTAATTTGGGCAAAGGATAAGCCTATATGGGAGAAAAAGCTTCAGAAAGAGTAATTTGACAGGGAAGTGATTTTGGATATAAGCCTTGAACCAGTCATTGTAAATTTACAATGAGATTGTTTGGAAACAGACTTAAACAGAAGTACTGTGGTATTATAATGTAGACTTTGGAACAAAGTAATAATGTTTCTTAGTTTTAAGACTTATGGTTTAAAAAATGTGTTTGTCAACACATCAGTTGCATACATAATAATAGAACTTCCTAGTCTTTTTGATAACGATTTTGCATCCTTTGAATCATACAGAAAACAATGTTCAACATACTGCCCAAGGAGAAGTTAAGTTTCTCCCACCATGTTGTATGCTCTAATAAAACGCGAGACTGCAGCTGGACGAATTCGTCAAAAGTCCGATACTTCCACATATAAACTCCTGTCATTTTCAAGGATTTAACTGGATAAGGCCCCAAAATGACAGTAACTGTTACTGGTCGTGATATTGGTAGTTTTCGAAGTTATCAGTCATCATTTCCTGGATTTATTCACAGATTATGGTTTTTTGTTCGCTCGTTCAGTGGATTATAAATGTGATCTCTCACTGTAATGTCGAACGAGTTAGTTTACACTTATAATGCCCGTTAACAGCGAAAAATTGACAGCTTACTGACCATTTTTACGATAGTCTTTTCATTAGTCTTTACTACCACTAATTCTTTTTTACGCACAGTGATTACACTTAACTACAGTCAAACATATAACACAGACACCTTATACACATTTTTAAAAATTCTATTGAGTAGAAGCAGTTGTCAAGCAAGTATAATGATTCCGTTTGTGCTTGAAGTTAATTTTGTTGTGTATTAACTTTTTAATTATAATTCAGTTCAAATCGCAATAAATGACAGTTACTGAAAGCAGTTTCAATAATCTTGTCGTTAGACAATTGTCATTTAGAGAAAAATTTTTCTTCACGTCTTCACAAAGCTGTGTCAGCTGTACTCACCTCCCAATATGACGCAGAGTTCATCTGTGGAGCACTGGGCGCAACGTCGTCAAGACGTAAATTAATATTTCTGTCATGACGACTGATCGAAATTGGTTTTAGTATTTACTATTCCCCTCATCGATTTGAACGTATAATACGATGTACCATAGGCAAATGGGCCTGACTTGTCCGCAGCACGCAGTTCGGCAACATGGGCTTTGCCGCTCTCTGCTGCCACGCATGCGCAGTTCTCATCCTTCCACTGCTCCGCCTCTATGCGCGGAAGCGTGAGACGAGCTATAGTAGTATTGCATTTCTACATGAAACGATTACATTCCGATAAAGACTGTAATCAACTTGTATATTTTTCTTCTGTCAATTGACATCAAATAACGTGTTACATGAGTTCTGGTGTAGGAACATCTGCTGTGGATCAGATTTTGTTAGAAAAAGACTGTTCAGACTTACAAATTCTTGCAGAATTGGCGTTGCTAGCACGATTAACAAATAATTTTTATAATATCAGAACATTACCTTCAGCAGTCTTAGTGCCAGTTTTGCATCTGAATTGGATTTGTCTACATTCACAATGCTGAATATCCCTATTCATCAAAATATCACACACAACCTTCCCAGTCAAGAGCCATAGATTTGTGGAAGGTGTTTCAAGGCCAGTGGCACTGTTAGAATTAGCTCTGGTTCATGGAGGGAATCTAGCACGAACATGCAGCTCTTCTGTTCAGCACACTACACAGATCTTTGTAAGTTGATCGTGTCGGTTCACATGAAGCAACCAGTTGGGCTCATCTTATAGGGAAAAAATGTAATGGTAATTTGGGTAATGCACGTTGATTGTACAGGGCCAGTGAATAAGAGACACATTAAACTCCACACAAGAGGTAGCTACTTCTTTCAACTTCATCCAGACAGATCTGTGATAGTCTAAAAATTGTGGTGCACCGTCCAGTGCAAAACCAACGCATTATTTCGAGACTGCGTGCAGTTGTTCAGTTCCTCTTCAATTAAGGAGGAAGATATTTCTTTTGTAGTCTCTCTTACCCACAGCAGACTCAAGGCCAACTCACACTGCCCGTCAAGGCACCATCACGTCAAGGTGTATTCACACTGTCCGTCACGTCACAGCACGTCAAGTCACGTGACTGCTGTCCGTAACTGTACTATTCGCGGGAACTGCGAAGTTTTCAAGATGATTTTCAACTGTTTTTACATGCGAAATGCACATACACAACACGATATGTTATATGCGTGGATGCAAGATTCCATATTTGTACAAAAATGACTTTTATTGGACTCAAGTGGTTTGCAGGTTATAGGGATGACTTTTATATAAGAAAAGTGCAAAACAACACAAAGACGGTGCGTAGGTCCAAAATAAGGTCATTACGTGGTACAGAAGGGGAATTATATTATACAAAGGGACTGAGAAAGAGAAACCTATATTTCATATTCTGGAAAGTGGAAGCATCTGTCTTTTTTTTACGTCAAATTGAACCCAGGATTACTAAAAAAGTTTTACGAGCTGCCATCACGTCGCGTGAATATTTGGTTTAAGGTTAACTTTAGTTGCTAGTCCAATGCAAATTTTTGTGCATTAGTCATATCACACTCAATACCCTTCACTTCAAGATATATAGGTTTACTTTACACGTTGTAACACAATAAATACGCATGCCACAAATACATATTTAGACAAACAACTTACAGTGTCTGAAGGTTTCAGTGTATTTCTTTATGTAACACTAAAAATCAGTGACGGCCGGTGGGCTGTCCTAACAATCGCGTGCGACATTTTGTCTCTCCACCCTCCGTCTAACAGTTTTTTGCTCTGATACCAAAATATAAAAAATTATGCACAAATATATAGTTTTCAATATTTTTCAGGCAAGGCTAATTTATAGAATAAAATTAAAACGATGTTTTTACCTTAATGGGTTTAGGGACAAAGTGCATTCTCCTCTGTTTCCCCTCGGCAAAGTGGTCAATTACAACCTCATTAAAATTGTGCACATTTAAAAGTGCTTTTTCTGTAGAGCACATACCTAACTCGTTCAGGTTCTCTTCTTTCATTGTATTTCCGGTGAAAGTCTTTATTCTTTTCAGTGTGGAGAAACACCTCTTACTTTCCACTGTTGTCACCGGTATTGTAAAATAATTCGCAATAGTTTCACTGATTTCGGTAAAACGGCTTCTAAATTATTCTCGTTGATACAATTCAGAAGTGTTAAAGCTCCGTTTGCAGTTTGGAAATCATTCCTACAGTATATGGCTGTCAATTCCTGTCCCAGTTCATTTTCATTCAGGCCAAACAATTTAACTGTTGTCTGAAATTCTTTGTCAGGGAATAACAGGATGTGGACTGGAACATAGCTGCTAACAAGTGATTTCTACATGCGGAACGATCGTCAAGGTCACAGATTTCCTTTGCAACAGTTTTTCGTGAGTCTACAAAACGGAAACGTTTGGTGTTGGCGATCTCTTCCTTTCCATTCCCGTTAGTTACCACAATTATGATTAAGAGAATTCCTCACAGTAGAATCGCTGACTTGAAATCAGAGATAATAACTTTCACACTATCAACATCTCTACGTTGCAGCTGATTACGTACAGTAAGGCAGGAGCTTACTGAAAAACTCAAGCCAAAAGAGAAACTGTTGGTCGTTATTGAGAAGTTTCCCAAGTCCAACTGCATTCCTGGTTGTTCAGAAATCATTGCTATCACCATCCTCAGAGATCCCCAGGCACTCAGCTATTTCTTTCTTATATTTAAATATGGTCTTCACACATCGCATTTTTAAAATTCCAACTTGGCTATTTCTTTCTTATATTTAAATATGGTCTTCACACATCGCATTTTTAAAATTCCGTCTTGTGTCGGCATTTCCTGGAATACGTTTCTTTACAACATTATCCAGTATCAGTTCACAGATCGCGTTTTAAAATTCCATTTTGTGTCAATATTTCTTGGAATACTTTTCTTGCCAACATTATCCTATATGGCAGTTTTTTTCGCTGACTCTGAAAACAAACTAGAGAATCCCTGTAAACTGCTAGAAAATATTCTAAGTTTTTCATGTTGTGTTGCACAGCGCTCTACAGTGAGTTAGAGTTGGTGGGAATAATATTGTATAAAATTTGCTCTTTCACACACTGCTTTCACTTTTGTCTGCACCCCATTGTACCTACCGCTGATAACTGAAGCTCCATCATAACTCTGTGCCATCAGTTTTTCTGGAAAGTCGACAATCTCTTGCTTGTTAAGTTCGTTGAACACTTCACTACACTTCACTCTACAGCGGAGTGTGCGCAGAGATGAAACTTCCTGGCAGATTAAAACTGTGTGCCGGACCGAGACTCGAACTCGGGACCTTTGCCTTTCGCGGGCAAGTGCTCTACCGACTGAGCTACCCAAGCACGACCCAGGCCCCGTCCTCACAGCTTTAATTCCGCCAGTACCTCGTCTCCTACCTTCCAAACTTTACAGAAGCCCTCCTGCGAACCTTGCAGAACTAGCACTCCTGAAAGAAAGGATATTGCGGAGACTGGCTTAGCCACAGCCTGGGGGTTGTTTCTAGAATGAAATTTTCACTCTACAGCGAAGTGTGCGCTGATATGAAACTTCCTGGCAGATTAAAACTGTGTGCCGGACCGAGACTCGAACTCGGGACCTTTGCTTTTCGCGGGCAAGTGCTCTACCGGCACACAGTTTTAATCTGCCAGGAAATTTCATATCAGCGCACACTCCGCTGTAGAGTGAAAATTTCATTCTAGAAACAACCCCCAGGCTGTGGCTAAGCCATGTCTCCGCAATATCCTTTCTTTCAGGAGTGCTAGTTATGCAAGGTTCGCAGGAGAGCTTCTGTAAAGTTTGGAAGGTAGGAGACGAGGTAATGGCGGAATTAAAGCTGTGAGGACGGGGCGTGAGTCGTGCTTGGGTAGCTTAGTTGGTAGAGCACTTGCCCGCGAAAGGCAAAGGTCCCAAGTTCGAGTCTCGGTCCGGCACACAGTTTTAATCTGCCAGGAGGTTTCACTTCACTACTTGTTCCCGCAGTTGTATGATCTTTGCATGCTATGAAATTTATGAACCTTACATATAATTCCCCTTTAAATTCATATCGAACAACAAATTGAAATGAGATCAAGGTTGCACAACCTGTCGTTTCATCAACTTCAATTGCGACGTAATCCTTCTGTGATATTTCTTTGCACATCGACTCACGGCAAACAGAATAAATAGAGTCCAGCAGCTTGTTCTGAATTGTTTTGGAACGCCCCAAAAACACACGATTATCGATTTTTTCAATATATTTTGAAATTCATTTCTGTCATTAGACTGACCAAACCCCGGAAAATACCAGGATTTTCTGGAGTATCTATTTCGTCAAGTCCCCTTAGTGCAAGTTAAAACTTCCCACCGAACTTGGTACAGTCGATCAACTAGCGAACGATGTAACAATTATAGTATGAAAGCTTTCACGATCGGATGGCATATCTTCTGGTAAACCTTCCGGGATGTAAGGTCGTGGTCCATGAAACTCTTCAGCTCCTAACGTTTCGTCCAGAGCTGCGCTGGACATCTTCAGACGGGTGTTTCTCCTCCGGTGAGTCTTGCCGACTGACGGGTCGGACGTCTGAGAGCGACTTATATATTGAAGAAAGTGGGCGTGACCAGAGTTGCACGTGATATGTAGAGATAAGCTTTGTCAGAGACAAAACTTAACTATCGATCGTAATCTCGTCACGGATAAAACTGTCTAGCAATTCTGTAGAGCTACTGTCCAAATATCACTAAGTTTCACGGTCTCTTTTTTCCGATTAAAATTATCCCTATGTTTATATATTTCAATTGCTTCTCTACAAAGCCGTGGGTAATAGTTCGTCATCGTAGATAACATTTTTGTTTCGGAAAACTTCACTTGATGATTTCCTGACTGAAAAGAGTGTTCTGCTACAGCCGATTTATCTGTTTTTCCTAATCGCCAAAGACTTCTGTGTTCTTTTAACCGTGTATTTACGCTTCTTTTTGTTGTTCCAATATAAACTTTACCACATGTACACGGAATTTTATATACGCCACTGGCTGATAGAGGAGCGCGTTCATCTTTTACAGACCGGAGAACATGACAAATTTTCTTCGTTGGGCTGAAAACATGATACTAGACCTGTGTAGTTAATTCAGTTGACGTTTTTTTTTAAAAAAAAAAAAACTTCGTCAGCTAAGTGTTTACTGTCTGTCAGTTCATCTGTGGTCCAAACACTTTCTGCAACATTCATCAGCAGACACGTGTAACAGAAGATTCTCATTTCACGTCCACACAGCCAGTCCACACGTTTATATAAAGAAGGAGTAAATTTTCTGTTAATACTACTTTTGCTTTTGCACGCGTTTTGAGTCTGTACAACGTTTAAATCAGGTCTTGACGATTCTAACCTTTTCCGTCCCAACTATCTCTCAAAAGTAAAATATTGACTACCAGTACTTAAAATACTGTTTACACGATTTACATTATTCATTTTCAACAGCAAAGTAGCCTATCAGTTAGTCACTGGGTCAGAATTTCAAACAGTCTGTTTCACAAAGAAACAGCAAATCTACTTCCAGAGGCGTGGCACTACTCGTTTACTTCGACCGCTTCGCGCGGATGCCTTCCGAAGCAGCCGTACACAACGTACTGCCCCTATCCAACTTCAAATACCTCACTCTTCAACAATCCAAAAACATTGATCATTTGCTTACAGAGGCCGCTAATCTACCAATTCTAAAATCATTAATCATTCGCGTTCATGGGCTGGTGGTATATAAAAATGAAATGAGTCGATTTTTGATTCACGATTCGTGCATAACGCAGCCTTTCAAGTGACAGATGTTAACGGTAGGGCGCCGCCGTGGAGTCCTCAAGGAGTAGCCGCCAATGCAAAAATGCCTGACAACATACAAATAAATTCCACCTACTAATCGGTCTGATTCTACCCACAGTACTTTTTTCACTTCAAGTTGCAGCAATGTCGCCATTAATTTCAGTGTAAAATATTACACGGGGTACTGGTATCTACAAAAATCCATTTTATAAATGTGGTAGAGGGCAGTTATTTCAGTATGTTCATGTCGTACAATACAGGCTGCTGTCTCACTGCTTCAGTTAATGTGTCGTCGTTTATTATAAATTTAACAAAAGAAATAACAAATCGGTACAATTTATAGCAAATAATGAACAACAAACAACTGATGTCAACCACGATGAAACGAAATATTGAAATCTGCCCATGGCCATGTATCGGGAGGAAATGTGCTTGTCGGTCACGTGATCAGCAACCGATGGATGACGTCATCCATTAAAACTTTCCTCCAAAAAAACCTTGACGGTGACGTGATGTGACGGACCAGCCAGTGTAGATGCCGCCGTTTGAAATACATTGCACAGTGTTTTGAAGGGACAAGACGTGACGTGGTGAGATGGCCAGGGTGAAATGGCCTTTAGAAACGCAATCAAAATCGATCTATCAGTTCAGTATTTGAATGAAACATACAAGTGTTTCTGAGCGTAAATATCACTAGATTCTTCCACAAAAAGAGCGTATGAAAATACAAATATAAACATACGGAAATTAGCATGGGGTTTTGTAGATTGAAGATCAGTGGTCAAATTTTTAATTGCTGTTGCTAAATATAGTACATGCAGAGTATTTGCGCCTCCATCCGCCGGAAAGGGAAACGTAAAGTCATGGACAGAATTTATGAGCCCCTTGCCCTATCGTTATGTTGAACTGGACAGTGTAACTGTCTCTTACACAGCATAACATGCAAGGAGAAGAACTATTACCAACATATCGTCAACAGGCATGGAGTCAAAGAACTATCCGAGCACTAACAGGTTTTTCAGATAATGGGGGGGAGACTATACTGCTGCTAATTCATTTCTCTCTTATATTTCTATATTGTCAGTGAAGCCTCACATGGTCAGAGCGGAAGAGACAGCGGTCTTAATGTGGTTTATTAAATAACAAATTTTTAAAAGTAAAAACTAGGTCTAGGCATTAAAAGCTTTTACTTTTAATTAATGCCTAGACCTAGTTTATACTTTTAAAAATTTGCTTTCTATATTGTGTTCGATAAACTAACGAAAATGCTATTTAGTATGCACTGTACTAATACAAATGAATTAGAACTTGCCATGATAATATTACGAAAATTGTCTTCTTTAATACCACAAAATATATGAAACTGTCACGAATTAGCACGATAAAACACAATTTCGGCTTCAGAACTGTCTGTGTCTACGTTCAGTCCACAGTCATATTGAAGCAGCGTTACAGGGACTACTACGAAAATATGCACACGTAGCAGTAGAGGTAGATACGTGACGAAGCCCAGTTAACATATCATTCCGCGCTACGATTAAATCAATATAATTGACGGAAGCAGAAAAAGCAGGTAGTTCCTAGTTTGCAGTTTTGTAAGTTTTTCATCTTTAGATCTTGAGAGTACAGAATCAAGGTGGTGACAAAACGTATTGAGGACGAAGTTGTCTTGAGATTTGTTTATGGATTCAAACTTCCTGGCAGATTAAAACTGTGTGCCCGACCGAGACTCGAACTCGGGCAAGTGCTCTACCATCTGAGCTACCGAAGCACGACTCACGCCCGGTCCTCACAGCCTTACTTCTGCCAGTATCTCGTCTCCTACCTTCCAAACTTTACAGAAGCTCTTTAATCTGCCAGGAAGTTTCATATCAGAGCACACTCCGCTGCAGTGTGAAAATCTCATTCTGGAAACATCCCCCAGGCTGTGGCTAAGCCATGTCTCCGCAGTATCCTTTCTTCAGGAGTGCTAGTTCTGCAAGGTTCGCAGGAGAGCTTCTGTAAAGTTTGGAAGGTAGGAGACGAGATACTGGCAGAAGTAAGGCTGTGAGGACCGGGCGTGAGTCGTGCTTCGGTAGCTCAGATGGTAGAACACTTGCCCACGAAAGGCAAAGGTCCCGAGTTCGAGTCTCGGTCGGGCACACAGTTTTAATCTGCCAGGAAGTTTCATATCAGCGCACACTCCGCTGCAGAGTGAAAATCTCATTCTGTTTATGGATTGTCGATCTGACAGCTAGTGGGTCTTCCACAGAAGAGGTAAAAATCTTGACTCCAGCGAGATTGGAGCCGAAAACCAACACGGTTCTCCCCTTGAAGTGCGAACAATTTTCTGCTAAACTAACATACAACTAAAGCAGACGGCCGGCCGCGGTGGTCTAGCGGTTCTAGGCGCTCAGTCCGGAACCGCGCGACTGCTACGGTCGCAGGTTCGAATCCTGCCTCGGGCATGGGTGTGTGTGATGTCCTTAGGTTAGTTAGGTTTAAGTAGTTCTAAGTTCTAGGGGACTGATGACCACAGATGTTAAGTCCCATAGTGCTCAGAGCCATTTGAACCATTTTTTTTTAAAGCAGACGCACGCCCTCTTTGTCCCAGTGACAGCTAAGACAGACAATTCGCAATGTATGTGGTGAAGTAAGCGGCAGTTTCTGTTGCAAAGCTTTCTGCACTCAAAAATATAAAATTGCGACCTCTATGTCATCCCGTAAGAGTGAGGAATTCGTACTACTTAATTTAAAGGAGAAGAAAACATCGAGTGAATTTACCAGGATAATTCTGAGCCTCTCCAAGAATTTAATCAACGCACACTTTTCTTCCCGAAGCGTATTCTACCGTGTTGCTGATTCTCCGTTGGACTAGCGAGCAGCAGAATACATTTACTCAGCCGACGCGTTCCTTTAGCTGGCAGCACGGGGGGGGGGGGGGGGCGCTTCAAAGACGTCTTGGTGCTGGTTGCACTGCATTGACTGGGAGCAGAAATATCTAGTAAGGTCAATGAGTGTTATTCACATTTCTGTAACTATGATTTGGAGCTAAAGCGTGGTTACGAATTATATCTAGATGCACCAACTAAAATTCAAACATCATAAATAAAGAGCAGGGAGAATTATTTCGCCAGATCTCCTCTTCTGTAGCTGTTATTGGTATTTTATGTTTTTCTGTCGTACACTAACGACGCCTCTAGGTTATCACAACATTCATATGAGAATTATCGAAGTGTAGTTGTTAAAGCGGACTGCTACGTTAAATATTACTGAACGTGTAGCCGAATCTGACTCAGTGGACGACGCTAATTGTAATTTCATTTCGTCTTTGAGACTACTGGAAATAAATTTCTTTTATTTCACGTCTATGTCATAGACTTGTAGGTCCTCAGACTACCGGTTTCGGTCAGCAATGACCATCTTCAGTCTGAGGACCTACAAGTTTGTGACCACAGACGTGAAATAAGAGAAATTTATTCTACATTTTCGGGTCACTATTCCATTCGTGATCATGTCACAGCTTGTGAGACTATTGGAAAGGCTTAGTAATTCTTTGTCTCATAAACTGCTTATCGGCTCATGCTTGATTAACAAGTTGAGGGTCAGATAAACAGCACAAAACAAGAAGGACTAATAGGAATGGACTCTAAACATCTCATTCTTTACGTCACTGCGGAATAAGCCGAAAAAGTTGAATGTTGATAATTCAAAGAATTTGTATGAAATTAAATTGATGAAATAAATTAAACGTTTCGAGATCAGACTTAAACAATTGCTTCAATAAGTGCTCATGAAACAAAAAAGAAAGATACACCACGCAGGAATTATCCGAATAGCACAGAAATCGATAGATGTAATGTACATGTGCAAGCAAACAAATTATCACAATTTCGGAATAATTGGATGATTTATTCGAGAGAAAGATCTTCACAAATTGAGCAAGTCAATAATGTATTGGTCCACCTCTGGCCCTTATACACGCAGTTATTCTACTTGGCGCAGATTGACAGAGTTGTTGTATGTCCAGCTGAGGGAAATCGTGCCAAATTCTCTCCAGTTGGTGCGTTAGACCGTCAAAACCCGAGCTGGTTGGGGGGCCCAGCCCAAAATGCTCCATAGCTTCTCCACTGGGGAGAGATCCGGCGACCTTGCTGGCCAAGGTATGATTTGGTAAGCACGAAGACAAGCAATAGAAACTCCCGCCATGTGCGGGCTTTACTGCTAGCCCAGGACTGCTTGTCGTGAACGACATCTTCGGCCTGGAGTCCTCAGACTGGAGTACAATTATCTTCAGTGATGAGTCCCGCTTCGAACTGAGCCGCGATGACGTGTCTGGAGACGTCCTGGACAGCTGCGGGATACCAAGCTAACTTTCACCCGCCATTTCTTTTCGTAGCAGGACTCCTTTGGTTGTCATCTGTGGACCTTTACTGCACAGCAGTTCGTCGACGTCATTCTACGCCCCATTTTGTTGCCCTTCATGGTAAGCCATCCTGGACAGCTAGACAACGCCCACACACATAAGGCGAGAGTTTCTACTGCTTGTCTCCGTGCTTAGTAAACTATATCTTGGCCAGCAAGATCGCCGGATCTCTCTCCAATTGAAACGTTTTTAGCGTTATGGGCAGGACCCACCAACCAGCTCGGGATTTTGACAATCTAACGCGCCAGTTTGACGGAATTTGCACGATATCTGTCTCCTTGATCCGCGAGATGAGGATAAAAAAGTCATCAGTTCTATACCATTGCCATTTATATAGCAGTCAGATTACCTTCACATAAGTTCCAAATTCATACAACTGAACTGGAACCATACACTGCTTCCAGTCTCCACATAACGCCCAACGAACACCCTGCAATTTCATCGGAAAGTGCGGTTAACAAAGGGAACCCACCAAAGGTCACTTACTGACATAATTAAAGCTTCACTTGGTGAAAGAAGGGTGAGAATGAAGGGACATCTATTTTGTCTTAGGTGGCAACACGCAATAATTTTTGAGAAAATGCCAGACAAAAGTTTGATGTCACTTCATCAGTTCGCGCATGTGGCTTTTAAACCTAGTGAGATGGTAGCACAGTGGCTTGGAAAAGTATAAATACTAGTATTACTATTTTTACTTCGATTTTTTATGTTTGTACGTCCGGAGAACCATTGCATTCCGCAGGTTGGTACATACCGTTAAAACATTCAAAGCATAAAATTTCAGAGCATCACGAGCAACACGTGAAGACCCATATGCCACAGTCACAAGTTTTAGTGTGAATTTCTTTAGGAACAGCAATCTCGTTAACATTGCTAAATGCCTCGTGATCTGGCGATAGTTTCACGGCAAACCAAGCATTCAAAGTTTTTCTCGAAAGCTGGAGCCTACAACTGACTGTAGGTCTGGGCGGGTAATTTTTAAATTGAATCACTTCTCCTTGTGATTTCCGTTTGCTGTGCCTTCAGAACAGGGCATTCTGTAACGGGCGAAAGTAATTTCTCAACTGTGAGTACAAGTATACGCCGTCACCAGCAGTTATATTGTAATCGTTACGAGTAGGTTATATTTTCGTCCCTTTGTTTTTTTATAGCACGAATTACAGTTTTGATTAAGACTGACGGCCCGCATCTCGTGGTCGTGCGGTAGCGTTCTCGCTTCCCACGCCCGGGTTCCCGGGTTCGATTCCCGGCGGGGTCAGGGATTTTCTCTGCCTCGTGATGGCTGGGTGTTGAGTGCTGTCATTAGGTTAGTTAGGTTTAAGTAGTTCTAAGTTCTAGGGGACTGATGACCATAGATGTTAAGTCCCATAGTGCTCAGAGCCATTTTTGATTAAGAATGACGTATTCGAGACATAACTTTTGACACTTTTTTTCCTCGTTTCACATTATCATCATGACTGCTTCTCCTTTCACGTTATCAGATGATGAAATCGAACTTGGACTGCAATCATTCACTTGTTTAATTTTCTTTTGAGTCCTATTTTTCGGTCACTGCGAGAGATTTCCTCGCACGATTTGCTTTACTGATTTGAAACAGTGGGCAACAATATTCGATACAGAATAATAACCCAAAACAAAGTAATCAGAACAACAGTAATTATATTCCGAACTGACAAGTGCAAAATCAATCCGTGTGGCTAATTGAAGTGATGGTTGATGATCAGCGTTCAAATGGCCTACTAACAGACTAATTATCACACCGAGCGCTCGGGCTGTGGTCGGGAACAGTGTCGGGTGCAATAAGCAAAAACAGATCAATCTGATTCATTATAATAATGGTGCTGGTATACGTGATGAATTGTTCTCTGAGGAAAATTCCTGCAAACAGGAAGGAAATACAGTGATATGAGCTACACTTGGAGCTGAATTAGGTAAAGTACCTAGAGTAGTAATAACTGACACCAGGCCAGCGGCGAACGTTGTTTCTTATAATTTGTTTAAACAAATATGGGAGAAGGGTACACCTTCCACATTACCAGTGCAGGACTGTAGAATTACTGGAGAGATAGGTACCAGGTCAAAGAATATTAGTTGGCAAACTCAGCTGAAAATACTGACAGGAAATGGAGCATTTTATTGCACGTTCCTGGTGGTTGAGAATTTGTCGGCCAGCTGTATTATTGGTGTAGGATTTTTGCAAGAGAAGTATGCAAAAATCGACTTCTCGGCAGTCAAATGCAATATTACAGTTGATGGGGAAAATATAAGTCTGGATTTGCTCAAAATAAAAGTTCGTCATGCCAAATTCTACCAGCCAGTCAAAATAATTTTTTTAGGTATTGAACCTCCACTGACAGGTGGTAATTCCATTGCTGTAATCAAGTGTGCTAATGCTGACAACAACAGGCAAGATCTCGAGACAATATTACCACATAAGGTTCTAGAATCAGATTACTTAAGCGAGCAGCAGAGAAATTAGCTATGCAATCTCTTATACAGATATCTACATGCCTTTGAAGAAAAACCACGTGTAATAAAAGAAAACGTATGTAACACGCAAGTGAAGGATCATGAAACGAACTGTCACAGTAAATATTTCATTTCTGTTTTCATGTGCATAGTAAGAGTTAGTTCTGAGAAGAAGTGTCTCAAAACAATTATATGGATATTGTAAAGAGAAGCTGAAATGCGTTTAAAGGACTGCAAAAAGGCATCTCACGAAATAAACTGTACATAGTAGTATAGATTTCTAAACAGAATTTGAAGATAGTGTGTTAGTTTCAAGATTATTCATTTATACGAGGGCTATTCAGAAAGTAGGGAAGGTTTTGCCATTAAAAAAAACTAAGTACAAGAAATACATTTTATTACCTACATCTGAAAGAGCGACTGACATTCTACTTTTCCACATAGTCACCAAACACATTGAGGCACTTATCACAGCGGTGGACAAGCTTCGAAAGACCCCCGTCGTAAAATTCTCCCGCCTGAGACTTCAGCCAGGGAGTCATGCTCGCCTTGGGAGTTCCACGTCATCAAAGCGCTGCGTTGCAAGCCAGTTCTTCATCTTGGTAAACAAGTGGAAGTCGCTTGGTGCAAGATCGGGGCTGTAGGGCGGATGAGGGAAAATTTCCCATTTGAATGAATTAAGGAGTTCTTTAGTGCGGTTTGCAGTGTGAGGTCGGACACTGCCGTGCAAAAACAAAATTTTGGACGTCAGCTTTCCTCGGGGCTTGTTTTGAACTGCTCTTCTAAGTCCGTGAAACTTGTGGAAAAGAAAGCGAAAGCTCCGTTATTGTGAATCGACGGTTTTCACGAATCGTTTCATCAACTTTAGCGACAAAGATCGTCAGTCACAATGCTCGGGCGCCCACTCCTCTCTTCATCATGAACGTTGGTTCGGCCATTTTTAAACCGAATGCACCATTTCCGGAAGGAACATTCACTCATTACGTTGTTTCCGTACACTTCGCACAGTTTACGATAAATTTCTATATGTTTTAGGTTTTTTGCCAACAAAAACCGTATCACAGACCGCACTTTACAACTGGCTGGATTTTCAATTGCAGCGCTCATTTCAAATTCGAATATCGAAAAAACCAGTCGCGCAGAGACGTTCCCACAGTCACGGATGGATGCCGACTGAGCTGCCGAGCACGCACATACCAAAATATACGCGATCGGCGCGAGTCTAGCGGTGTCAGACGGAAACATTCCCTACTTTCTGAATAGCCCTCGTACTTTGGCTCCAAAATATGTGATTAGTTGTAAATAGTTGTGCACCATTCATGTCAAAAATACATGTCCCACAAACTCAAGATAAAAGTTTCGAATAATAGTGTATGTACTCATGTACATAAATACTGAAGGACATGGTTTCTATAGGATGATGTTCTGTGTCAATGCTTTAGCCAGCAGGCAGGGGGCTCAGGTCAGCTATGTTGCAATTAATCTACGTGCTCATTTTGGCACTTGCTGTTGTCCTCAGATATTAGTTTTGCATTTTAGAGTTATTTTTTGCGTGCTTTCTTATCGGCAGGGTACAAGATTGGGAATGGCCCTTGAACTGGTTTTACCTTGGAATAAAGATATAACTGGGTGCCATATACGAACGAAACACAACATGTAAAGCACGGCCTCAGAACACAAAAAATAATGGATAAACACAGTTCGCACCGCGTATTTTCGAAGATATTGCAAAAACTGATGTAATTCATGTTCCGATGTAAATATTAAACAAGAAGCGTAAAGTGACGTCGTATCCAACGATTCTCTACATAGCGAACAAACAAGCTAATTTGGAAGTTAGATGAAACGCGTAGCTCCAATATCAGCGTTATTTCACTCAAAAGACTGTTTATAATTGAAATGAGTAACAAAACGAATGCCAAAGTCAATGCTATTAAAGACTTCCAGAGAAAGCCGTAGTACGTGAACTGATCTTTGTGTGCAAATAAACAAAACTGTGCAACGGAACTAGTCTGTGAGAACAGTGAAGATACTAGTGTTGCAAAGTGCATAGTAATGTTGACGCTTACCTTCAGTGAAGTGCTCAATCACGTGTGCAGGTGCAGCATCCCGTGTAGAAACTCTTCGTTAAAGCAAAAGTAGACGCTCTAAAGGACTCGCACTGCTACGAACCGAGTATACACAGCATGCAACGTAAACCGCACCTCGACAATGTTCCGCTCGAAGCTCTGGATTGTCGGCTGGAATATGAGCCAAGTGATGGCCCAGTACTCCAGATTTCAAGACATAGACACTTGTCACCGCTAAACTATGAATTCTCTTTTAGTGCAAATAGTGATAGCGTAATATGCCAATAAGTAAATTGCAATGCTCATTGCAAAGAAATGAAAATCACAATGCAATCGGAAAGATATGATAACAAGACAAGAGTACAGATAGCAAAACTTCACTGCAGCCAACAAAACGCAAACAAAAGAAATAAATGGACAAAATTAACCGTAAACTATCACCACAAACAGAATATACAATCATTATATGCATCCATTGGACAATATATGTACTAATACACCCTCTTTCAGCCGAACCGCGTGATTGTATGCTTGTATATTAAAGTTTAATCGATTGTATTACATGTACCCCATACCCGAGGTTCCTGTCCTGCGAAGGAGCAAGATATAGTCACCTGTATCTGTACTCCGTCGATCATAAGAATAAACCTGATGCAAACAAACACAAACACGCTGTAGCACACCTACACTGGTGTTGTGTTGTTACCCTCTTGGAAGTCGGTCCTAATTATGTATTAGATACAGTATTACTAAGTTACATTAAATGGAACTTTAAGTTCTTCTAACGTATTAAAAGCCATCAATGTTTTTCATAATCACGCTTTAGCTATGTAGTTTCTATTTTAAAAATCATACACAGTCACAGCATCTGCACTGTTGTGCTCTGATTGTCGCGCTGTTGATACGCAGTATGAAAATGGCTGAGGCTGCTTCCTTTTCCGTAAAGAAACACGCGTGTGGAACACGGTTAAAAATGCCGAGAAATAGGTTGCCCTTAATGTTTTTCATAAATTTACAGAAATAATCGGATCTGAAGCTTTCCGACGGACTGTATTACATACAGTTAACAGATGCATGCACGATAGATGTATGGCGGTGTCGGTAATGTATAATCCGTTCATCATAAGAATAAACCTGATGTAAACAAACACAAACACGATTTCATCATAAGAATAAACCTGATGTAAACAAACACAAACACGATGATAGGTCAGAAGCCGTAGCACACGTTAGCTGGTGTTGTTACGCTGTTGGAAGTAGGCCCTACTTATGTATTAGATATCTTATTACTAAGTTACGTTAAATGAAACTTTAAGATATTCTAATGTATTATCAGCTATCAACATTTTTCTTAATCACGCTTCAGCTACTTTGTTTTTATTTCAAAAATCGTATATAGTCACAGCCTTTGCAGCGTTGTACTCTGTCGCGCTGTTGATACACAGTACGAAAATGGCTGAGACTGCTTTCTGTTCCGTAGTGAAACACCTGCGTGGAAAACGGTTAAAAAGTGACAAGAAATAGACTGCCCTTAATGCCCGGCGCGCAGGCCGCCCAATGTGAGTGTAATAAGACCTGCACCAAGGCGGCCGGACCTGCCGCCCCGTAAGGGGCCTCCCGGCCAATGACGCCAAACGCTCATTTCCATTTCCAACGTTTTTCATAAATTTAAGGAGATAATCGGCTGTTAAGTTTTCCCAGCGTTATATATATATATATATATATATATATAATGCAGTTGAAAATGTTTCCTAGTCGAACGTATAGCGCAGTCGGTAGTGTAAAGGTACGTAAATGAAAAGCAGTTATTAGTGCATTGGTTCAAATCTCCCCAATATCATTTTTTCTCGTTCAATTTGAAATATCTGTATTCTTAATTGTAAAGCTCATCATCATTTTTATGAATAATGCACGTCTTCTTGTTTCTCATTACATATTGGCCGCGAAATTCCTGTTTCCATTTCAAATACAAATTCTTAATTATCGGTGTTTTATGAGAGACTGTTCATAAAAGTTGTTTACATTAAGAAAACATAACAATTTAATTTTTTAAGGCAAAAATGAAAAACCAAATCCTCTTTATTTGGACTGTGTACATAGTGTTATACCACAGATGACGTAAGTGCCGCAGAAACATAAAAAAAACAATCATTTTCACAGCATCAAGCACACCATACAAATGCTGCAGTTTTACATTTGCCACTGTACCCTTACAATATGAACGCAAAAGAACTGATTCGGAGCCAAGTTATGGCATATGGCCGAGAAATGACAAGTGTGTTAATCTGCCAGACGTACTGGAAGTAACGCTTTGCCGAACGCTGGCGTGGGCGCGTGGGGCGGGGGGGGGGGGGGGGGTGGCATGGGACGGCACATCAGAAAAGAAGAGTATAAAATGGGTGCCTGGTTCGCTTCGTGGATTCTGTGGTTGACTGAGTCGTTATAAACTTAGCATATGACTGTTTCAGAACCGAAAGGTATTTCTCGGATTCGGATAAGGAAGGAGCTAAGAGATTACCAGACAATAAGTTCAGTGGTTTTAGTATTCAACAATACAGTGAAATTCCTGCAGTATGCTTTTGCATCACACATAGCTCACTCAGAAAAATCTAAGTTAGGAATTTTCACCATTCTTGTTTGTAATTAGAATACTACGTTAGGTGAACACGAAACCATTTTATGCTTTACGCCTGGTCAGCTAAGAAGTGCGCGGTAGTGCTGGAGTTTTGCCGAATATTATTACATTCTCTTTAAAAATTAAATGACATTCGAAGCTATATTGTTTGTTTGTTCGTCTCTTTTTTACGTCTGAACTGCATGTGCTCACATGATTGCAGGTTAGTTGAACCACTGGCTGGCCAGTGCTGTCCAAGTTTAATGCGCCGGTAAAGCTGTTGTCCCGCATTATCGCATAGTCAATGTGCATAAAACGTATCCTTATGATCGTACTAGACCTGTAGTGGTCATAGCATGGCTTCCGCGCCACGTGAAACGAAATCCAATCAGATTCAAGCAAACGCGGAAGAATACATGGCTTAATGTTTACATCAGGTTTATCCTTATGATGAACAGAGTATAGTAACCAAGTGCAAATTCTGGCATGTCTTCCCAAGTTCCTGTCCGCACCTGAGGGCCATGGTACCAACTACCATCTACCAGTAAGAACCGTCGTTCCGGAAATCCGTCGCAAGATCTTTCATCGCACTACAAATCATTGTATTCAATGTTGTAAAATTGAAAAATTCTTAGCGTAATCGAACTAAAATCTGTAAACACTTACGATTTTGATTTGTGGGAAAGAACGTGTATGACGAACTCACATAACGAGACCTTTAACTGAAAAAACTAAATGATAACAGACTCTTACGCCAAATAATTGTTTAAAAACTGAACATTTTGTTTAATAATCCTGTTTGACCTGTGTTATCATGAACATTTTATGGACTTCAGAATTTAACGTGTCTTCAAAATGACGTGACAAATGCCTGTGAATGTCTGCAATATTTGTACTGCCTTGTAACATGTAAAATATTATTGTGCTGTGCTATCCAAATATTCAAATAATTTTCAATGAAGATACAGGATGAGGACAGTACGTCCATCCATTGGTCTTTTACCATTGGTCTTGGGACGGCGCCTGAATAGATGGGCTAATAATTACAGTAGAGGTACATGTTAGAACACAAGCCTCAGACAAATAACAAGGGCAACAGTAAAGTGTAAATGTAAATGTAAACGTACTCAAATAATCTTCCTTTTTCTGAAATGAAAGATGAGGTATCCAAGTAACATGTAAAACTGTGAACTTATGACCATGATCTGTGAAAACAACAAATGGAGTGAAGTTAGTTAAACGTTGATCAAGAGTCAAAACAGTGTGATCTCATCATTTAGGGGGCATGTTATAACGTTCCCAACTTCTACACAAACTTACCAAGTAATGTAACTATGCCAGACACATCTGGATAATATACCGATAATCATACAAAGGTCATAATGTGTAATTAGTATAAAACAAGAGCACCACTCTCTTGTCTTTTTTGTGCTCTGTTCTTTTGCGCTTTACTTTTTGCCATTGTGCTTGTCTCTCTCGGTTAGATTGATTCATGTCACGTAGTTAATTCTGTGGATTCGATGAAATGTCATTGATCTTTCTTGGACTCTTATTTAATTATTTGCAACTCGACTGTTATTAGAAATCAGAATATCAAGCACATGCATTTGAATATCGCGCGTTTCATGTAGAGGATCTTTTGTTTCAAATATTTAGTTGTATGAAACAGTGTAATATGACTTTTATTTCTTTAAAATATACCGTTAAAGTTTAACCATATTTCATTTATAAACCTGTCCTTCCTTCACAGATTCGTAATTTTATGCTTCTTCTTAAGTACGGAAGCATTTCTTTTGGGTGCTACAGTTTGGTGCGCCATTTCATGCACTGTAGTCTTTTTTTCTTTTTTTGTGAAATACGATAGTACCTGCAATCGTTTCAATAGTACGAAGTTCGATAGTCAGATGAACACTAATTTCCGTAAGGAAACATATTTAAATTCACCGTCAGTAACAAATTTTACCAAAAGATTTGGTCTCCATGCACCAAAACCGTCTGTCGTTGCTACTTTCAGAAGAAATTGCATCTTTCGTAAAAGTTCTGTATTAAGTCAGCCATTTATGGGAAGAGGCCCCAATTTCTTTCAACGTTGTCGCCATTGCTTTTCATTCTAATATAAAACTAGTTCACAGCCCGAAATTGCCTTTCATATTAATTGCAAGTAAAATAATTAAATTCCACTTAACGGGCGGAGACGGTTAATTGTGCGTCGACTTGGTGGCAATTTGCTGGTACAGTGCAATGACAATTTACGCATATTCTCATTTTCTGGAAAACTCAAAAACAACTTTTCAGGAACTTTTATAGATGTAATTGTGCAATATGGTACCACAAACCATTTGTAGTCCATTTTCCGAAATGTGAATTCCAAAACAAGACATCACTGTGAATTAACATTGTGACAGTAGGAGCAACGAACTAACCAGTGACGTCACAGGCTTCACATAACTAGAATAGAGCGTTTTAGTGGGCTTTCAAATTATTTGTATTTCGTTTCTGTTTTTATAGTAGTATACTGAAATTCAAGGGGAAAAAAGCATGTTAGGAGCATAACATGACATAATTAATCATTTAAGATAATATCCAGAAAAAAGTCAAATACCCCTATTCTATGTCTTTGAGCAAGCACTATTTTTACATTAGAACAAATTTTGAAATATGCGAAGTTAAATATTCTTACTAGTTAGTCCTCTCGCAGTTACACAGTGCGGATCACTCCAAAAATTATATTCTTTAACACAGAAATTATATACAGTATTAGTCATGACATTGCTCAGGATTTTAGGTACCAATAATAAATGGAGAAGTTTGCGATTATTAAGTTCAATTCTAAATGAAGAAATGTTTCACTTACGTCTGTTACTATACCAATTTGCGCTGTACACTTGTGTTCAATATTTATGATAATTAGCGTGTGTAATCTGCGTAACAAAGTAAGAATAATCGTGCTCTCGTCCTGCTTCTTTGAATCCAAATGCTAGACAGGTGTAGATAACGAAGTTAACGAAACATGACCGAAAATTACTCAACGATGTGGCATTATAAGTTCTGGCAGCTACTGAACTGCAAAGATTTACTCACTGAATGAAAAAAAAGTAGGTGACAGTGAATAGAGTATTTCTTTTTTGTTATGTAGCCTTAAGTTTAATCTCATTCACAGTATATCATAGTTTTCACTTCACATTCATTTCTCCTCATACACTTCACCAGCATAGAGTTAATTTACATCAACCTGTCCTTCAGGCAAATTTTTTTTTTCTTTATTGATTCTCAATTCCCCCCGAAGGGGGCGGGCTGGCAGCAGCTTAGTACGCTGCTCTACAGCCTACAGACTATTTTTTTTAAAGGAAGAAGAAAGAAACAAGGAAAAACAGGCGATAAAATGGTGACTTAAAGTGTAAAATGGCGTAAAAATGCGGAAAGTTAAAACAGAAAGCAAAAGGGGTTGGCAATGTTGATAAAATACACAGGAATCAGACAAGTAACATAGTAGACACACAATTAAAAAAAACATGGCGACAGTCTGGTTTCTGTTCGCAAGAGATAAAAAATCACACCCAGCGACAGTATGATGGCTGTTCGCTACACTTCCCAAAGACACAACACGGAACACTCACTGGAAAACCACACACTGTAAAACACTGCACGAAAATGGCGGCACAAATATGACACTACCGAGCCAAAGGCAGATGGGGGGGGGGGGGGGGGTTACTACAGGCAAATCGACAACGTTACCTAAATATAATTCTCTGTAGAAAGTGTGTGTGTAGTTATAGAGTTCCTATCTTAATTGCTACACACAAGAGTAAAATACCAATATGCAGATATATACATATACACAGCATTTCTTGGATCACAGTAACCTACATATACAGGGTGGTCCATTGATCGTGGCCGGGCCAAATATCTCACGAAATAAGCGTCAAACGAAAACACTACGAAGAACGAAACTTGTATAGCTTGAAGGGGGAAACCAGATGGCGCTATGCTTGGCCCGCTAGATGGCGCTGCCATTGGTCAAACGAATATCAACTGCGTTTTAAAAAAATAGGAACCCCCATTTTTTATTACATATTCGTGTAGTGCGTAAAGAAATATGAATGTTTTAGTTGGACCACTTTTTTCGCTTTGTGATAGATGGTGCTGTAATAGTCACAAACATATGGCTCACAATTTTAGACGAACAGTTGGTAACAGATAGGTTTTTTAAATTAAAATACAGAACGTAGGTACGTTGGCCATTTTATTTCGGTTGTTATAATGTGATACATGTACCTTTGTGAACTTATCATTTCTGAGAACGCATGCTGTTACAGCGTGATTACCTGTAAATACCACATTAATGCAATAAATGCTCAAAATGAAGTCCCTGAACCTCAATGCATTTGGCAATACGTGTAACGACATTCCTCTCAACAGCGAGTAGTTCGCCTTCCGTAATGTTCGCACATGTATTGAAAATGCACAGACGCATGTTGTCAGGCGTTGTCGGTGGATCACGATAGCAAATATCCTTCGACTTTCCCCACAGAAAGAAATCCGGGGACATCAAATCCGGTGAACGTGCGGGCCACGGTATGGTGCTTCGAAGACCAATCCACCTGTCATGAAATATGCTATTTAACACCGCTTCAACCGCACGCGAGCTATGTGCCGGACATCCATCATGTTGGAAGTACATCGCCATTCTGTCATGCAGTGAAACATTTTGTAGCAACATCGGTAGAACATTACGTAGGAAATCAGCATACATTGCACCATTTAGATTGCCATCGATAAAATGGGGGCCAATTATCCTTCCTCCCATAATGCCGCACCATACATTAACCCGCCAAGGTTGCTGATGTTCCACTTGTCGCAGCCATCGTGGATTTTCCGTTGCCCAATAGTGCATATCATGCCGGCTTACGTTACCGCTGTTGGTGAATGACGCTTCGTCGTTAAATAGAACGCGTGCAAAAAATCTGTCATCGTCCCGTAATTTCTCTTGTGTCCAGTGGCAGAATTGTACACGACTTTCAAAGTCGTCGCCATGCAATTCCTGGTGCTAGAAATATGGTACGGGTGCAATCGATGTTGATGTAGCATTCTCAACACCGACGTTTTTGAGATTCCCGTTCCTCGCGCAATTTGTCTGCTACTGATGTGCGGATTAGCCGCGACAGCAGCTAAAACACCTACTTGGGCATCATCATTTGTTGCAGGTCGTGGTTGACGTTTCACATGTGGCTGAACACTTCCTGTTTCTTTAAATAACGTAACTATCCGGCGAACGGTCCGGACACTTGGATGATGTCGTCCAGGATACCGAGCAGCATACGTAGCACACGCCCATTGGACATTTTGATCACAATAGCCATACATCAACAAGATATCGACCTTTCCTGCGGTTGGTAAACGGTCCATTTTAACATGGGTAATGTATCACGAAGCAAATACCGTCCGCACTGGCGGAATGTTACGTGATACCACGTACTTATTCGTTTGTGACTGTTACATCGCCATCTATCACAAAGCGAAAGAAGTGGTCCAACTAAAACATTCATATTTCTTCCTGTACTACACGAATATGTAATAAAAATGGGGTTCCTATTTTTAAAAAACGCAGTTGCTATCCGTTTGACCTATGGCAGCGCCATCTAGCAGGCCAATCATAGCGCCATCTGGTTTCCCCATTCAAGCTAGACGAGTTTCATTCTTTGTAGTTTTTTCGTTTGATGCTTATTTCGTGACATATTTGGCCCAGTCACTATCAATGGATCACCCTATATATGTGTACAATATAATAATTTGAAATGTACTGTGGCATACAAACACGTCGTTCAGTGATGTAGCAGAAATTTTGGTCTGATCCATCTCTGCCACCTCATATTTTTCGGAAATGAAAGAAAGTCAAAATGTGAAAAATGCAATTGCCCAGGGATGCACCTGTATCAGGAGCTCACATAATGGGTAGGAATGCAGAATCCCTAAAAGTAAACAAACATCATATCCAACGCAATGGTAAATTTTTTAAATTATATATATAAGTTTTTACCATTTAAATGATAACTAGAGGAATGATGGCATACTTGGTTTCACTGCTGCAAACCTTATATCTCCTACTATACTTAGATTTTAAATAATGGAACTGAAAGAAAGTTTTTCGTTGTTTACGTTATTGTTACTCCGAGGTGTGCAAAGGAATCATAGACAATGCGTTTCAGCTGCTGATAAATGCTTGTTCCAATGAACGCAATCAATCGTCATAATTTTCTGTTCGAAATGAATATGGCATTTGCTTGTTGCATTTTCTTCAAGTTTTGTCGTTAAATTGCGTTGCACTCAGGGCACAGATAAACATTCCCACAGTCACAGTAAAGATTATTGCTCATGACTTTTTGTATGTATAGCATTTGCGAAGTGAACTGTATGTGAGTTTAGCACTACCAGTTGTCTGTGTTAAACAATACATAGTTTGTATTCTAACCACTTCAATGCTTCGCAGAATCACTTAGCATCTACACACCCAATACTAGTGTGCATATTTACCACTCAGCAACACGGCACTGATGTTGCTGTCACATTGAATTCAAACATCTGGTAATGACTGGCAATCTTAATATTCACTTTAGTTTGTTGTGCATATGGCCTGCATTAATCAATATCTGTCTGAATGGCTATCACACAGAATGTTGGAAAGTGTTCACCTTCAAATGGTTCAAATGGCTCTGAGCACTATGGGACTTTATATCTGTGGTCATCAGTCCCCTAGAACTTAGAACTACTTAAACCTAACTAACCTAAGGACATCACACACATCCATGCCCGAGGCAGGATTCGAACCTGCGACCGTAGCGGTCACGCGGTTCCAGACTGAAGCGCCTAGAACCGCACGGCGACACCGGCCGGCTGTTCACCTTCAACCAACCACACGTACCTGGACAACACTGCTCTCAGTTCCCTTCGAAATGTGCAGGGTTCGAGTTTGGGAAAGTACTATCAGATGTTTTTCGCTGTGCAGTATAAAGTTAGCGCCTCATGTAATTGTGGAGCAGTGTAGGCACTATTTCACACTGTTTGCACTCCATCATGCAATGAGGCATGGTATCCTGAGAAGGGAGTCAAGAGTCCCTAAAATCACTTCACAAGCTGACTGTTCACAGACTGTTTACCATGAACTACCAAGATTTAAGTGATTACCCCAAATGATTGTTACTAATGCCATTAAGATTACACGAGTAAACATGAAACATTACAAAATACAGTGAATCATTTAAACCAAATATATGCAACTCTGTATGCATACATATAAATAACTGAATCAAAGTTCCTCTTGATCGATCTTAGCTGACAGGTTTGTGTACATGTATTGTGTGTGAACTGAATCACAGCAAAAACACACAGTGTTTCCCTCCACCAAAATGTTTAATGCCTGCAGAGAGTGCATGTCACCTGGCAGAGCGGTAACATTTCGTCGTGGCTGAGGAATAATTCGTAGCATTTAGAACAGGAGAGTGTTCATATATGTGTATTTCATTGAATCAACTAACCTGCTTTAAGTAATATAAATAGAATTTAGCAATGAAATGAAATACATCACAATGTAATCATTAAATTGAAGGCAAGGGGAGGGAGGAGAAAGGAAAGAGAAGAAACTGATGTATCAGCTGCTTTGGGACTTTATGTGGGATTGCCAGAGATGAGTGAAAATGTGTGCTAGACCATGACTCAAACCCAGATCTCCTGCTTACTAGGCAGTGGTGTTAATCACCGCACCATCCAGACACAGTGTTTATCACAAATGCATGGACTATCTCGGCATACTGCCTGGCCGACCCACATTTCCACCTACAGACATCTACCCGCAGTCTCTGTCCATGTCCTCCATGCTCACTAATTTTAAATTCCCACTGGAGGTGACACAATATTGTGCATCTGTACTGAAGATTGTGGATTTGCTATCCATCAAGGCGAATCTATTGTATGAATGAATGATGAATGGTGGTGGAATGCTTAACATGTACCCACAGTTGATTGAGACTGCACTCTTCTCATATACACCCAAATTTCCCCACAAATCTTGAACCTTTTAGGAACAGAATCCACGGCTTTTCTTAGCATCTCATCTGGAACATATTCAAACACTTCACGGATATTTTGTTCAAGACTGTTAATATCCTTACATTTTAACTTGTAGGCTTCTTTCATAGCCCTACCCCAAAGGAAGAATACGCAAGGGGTTAGATCAGGGCTGCTTGCTGGCCATTATTTCAGTCCCTCATGGCCATTCCATCTGCCGGGGTAATAGTCATCAAGTCATTCGTTCACTGGGATTGCTTTGTGGGGTGAAACCTTATCCTGCATGAACAGCAATTCCATTCCATTTTTCCATTCATGAATGACAGGCCGCACATATGTTCACAGCATCTCCAGGTATGATGCACCATTCATGATTTTGCATATGTATGGACCACTGAACTGCTTGACGTGATCCCACACCAGATGGTTACCTTTGGTCTTATTTCATTTTTTCAACCATTTGGATCCATATTGGATCAATAGTTACAATTGTGATGGTCCACAAAGCCTCCAAAGCGGAGTGTTACGTCATCAGATCACAGGATATTGTCATAAAGTCGCAATAATCATCTCCCAAACCAAGCTTAATCTCCCAAAATTGCATTATGCTGTCACAATCCTCATCGAACATTTGTTGTACGTAATGTGGCTTCCAAGGTAGAAAAAATAGCTCAATTTTTAAAATGGCCATTATCATGTGATGTGACGATCCCACTTTCCTAGCAGCTTGTCTTGTTGATTTTGAAGGGCTCTGTTCCATTATGTGCTGAATAACATTCACATTGTCTTCTGATTTGGACGTCGAGGGTCTTCCAGATCGACTTGAATCTTTCACACTGCCAGTTGTCTTTAATTTCTTATGATAGTTTTCTACTGGATTAGGTTTAATCGTTGTATTCCTACCTTTCTCTTGCTTTCTCCATCTCTGAACTAGCACCACTGACAACCAAACTTCATACCTGGAAGCAGTCTAGCTCTGTCTACTTCATTGAGTACATCAGCCATTTTTTATCTTTTCACTCTATCAACCTTTGAAACCCCGAATTAGTTAACGTTGTTATGTGCCGCAAGAGCTTTCTAGGAGAATCAAAATTAAAAATAGGTATTGAATTTACAGCTACCTTATATATATTCATCAAATACTGTACATAACAATCAATTCCATTAAATATACATGTTGCTGTGTGTTACATACAGCTCTAATTGCTCACCCCTCATTCGTTGAATTGCTTTAGATCTTTATAAGAACATCGCCCACTCACTGACTCGGGACAACCTAGCAGATAACTGCCTTGATGTGGTATTCTGGCTACCACATATGGCCCAGAGTACAATAATTACCACTTTTTGATCTGTTTTGTCACTAGAGCTTGCTTGTGATGACACCTTAGAACTTTGTGACCCAGTTGACAGGTAATCATCCATCCTAAATTACTGTCAAAATATTACTTACATACCTGGCATACTACACCAACTTTGAAAAGATACCATACACTAGGAGCACAAAGCTTACTCCTGCCCTACTCCTGGACAATGCTCCACAGGCATCGTGGGCCATTACCTGCAAATGTTGTGTAGGTAAAATCAAATGCCCACGAACATTCGAAGGTTTTTGCCTTTTGGCAAAGCAGACAAGTTTTTAGTACTTGCTGTACCTTTTTCCTCAAGTTTTTAAAATATCAATATTCGCTAATTTTCTTAAGATAGAATTAATCACTCCAAGATAAACCCATGTGTGGTGAAAGTACCAACTAAGTCTATCTTCTGCCTCAGCAGGTATACACTTAGAAGACCATGCCACTGGGCACCTCAGAGAACTGAGCTTTGAAGGTAGGTTCTCTGGCCAAATTTCTCATTGACTCTTAGCCAGTTGGGATCAGTATCCTGCATCTGTACCATATTTCTGCACAGGTTCAGGAAATACCATCAGTTGGTTTCATCTTGTTAAAGCACTCCGTGTTCAGGCCACAAGTGGCCCATCGGAACCATTCAACCCCTTGTCATCCTCAGCTGAGGATGCGGCGTGTGGTCAGCACACCGCTCTCCCACTCGTCACAATGGTTTTCTTTGACCGGAGCCGCTACTATTCGGTCGAGTAGCTCCTCAGTTCACATCACTAGGCTAAGTGCGCCCCGAAAAATGGCAACAACGCATGGCGGCCCGGATAGTCACCCCCCAAGTGCCAGCCACGCCCGACAACGCTTAACTTCGATGATCTGACGGTAACCGGTGTATCCATTGCGGAAAGGCCGTTGCCCTTACATTTCGTTAGGTTTACATTAATGTCACAGAGTTGATGACAAAAATTTTTTACATCATCTAATCGTGCAGGTAGCCTAAACAGCGTGTCAGCCACAACATTATCTTGGCCCCTGATATGTATGATTTTGAAGATATATTCCTGCAGGCCAGCGATCGCCTCTCCAATCTGTCATGTAACGATTTAAATGCCAGTAGAAATCTGAGTGCTTGACCGTCACAGTATAAGTGAGGTGGCCACACAAGTAATAGTCAATTCTTTTTAGGAGCCAAACTACAGCCATTACTTCTAGTTCCTTAGTGGAACCGAATCCCTTTCAGCAGTTGACAATCCTGTTTGCAGAATCAGTAGTAGAGATGGTTGGCTTACCATTGGTAGAATAAATCTGGAAGAGTCACACACCCACACCAATATTCAGTGGATCGGTTGACAGGCAAAAATCTTGGCTTATGTAAGGATGGTAAAATATCTTATCATTGCAAAGCTCATGTATAATTTTTCCGTTGTGGCTTGAAAGTTTCCTAATAGATAGCCTCCTTCCGAGATAATGAAGCCTGTACCAGATGTGGTTTCAATTCAGAGGAGCAATGTTGACACAAATTTAGAGTTGGATACCAGGTAACTATAAGAACAGGACACTGTTGTAGGCCGGCCGTTGTGGCCGAGCGGTTCTAGGCGCTTCAGTCCGGAACCGCGCTGCTGCTACGGTCGCAGGTTCGAATCCTGCCTCGGGCATGGATGTGTGTGATGTCCTTAGCTTAGTTAGGTTTAAGTAGTTCTAGGGGACTGATGACCTCAGATGTTAAGTCCCATAGTGCTCAGAGCCATTTGAACCATTTTTGACACTGTTGTAGAAGCAACGAAGAAAGCGTACTACATTTAAAAGAATGCAAAATCTTCAAGAGTGGTGATGTTTTACAAAAGCATAAATGGTTTGTGATTTGAAGAGAAAACCCCAGAAAGGTAAGTACGGCACCAGTGGAGCCGCCAGGAGAAACGGAAACTGAAGAACTCGGAAGAAGAGCGGGAGAGGAGAAGAGAAAGAATGAAGAGGTTCTGGGAGAAGAAGAGGAAAATGCAGTCCACAAAGGGGCTACCTGTGGTCCTACAGAGGCCGTAACGCAAGAAGAAGAAGAAAAGCTCAAAATTTAGCTTGGACTTCAGATGTTTTTAATAGTTTTCACAGTGAAACTCTTTCTTGAAATTTGCAGTAAATCCAAAAGGACTCTTGTCGTACGTAAGATGTTAGAAGTCGAAACCTCGGTGACGTGCAGGAAAGGGAAGCTCCCCACAAAATCATTCAAATCTAAGAGCAACGACGTTGTGCGTCAGAAAACGTTTTACTGAATGAAAATTATTAGGGGTGGCCCACTTAGCATGAAAGTACAGCTATCACACCTCACACAAACATATTAATGAAAGGGCTCATATAACTACAAAAGAAAACTAACGGTCACTATAACAATTTGGTTTATTACCATAAGATGTCAAACAAATGATTTGTCAATTGAATTAAACATATAAACAATTAATGTATGGTCAAAGGGTTGTAATTATGAACTGTAGTCTTGGCACAAGTAGTTGGGTATATGAAAGCATTATATGGTATTATACTGCAGTTGAAGCTAGAGACTGCGTAAATGGTTAATGATTTGAAGAGAAACCCCCAGAAAGGTAAGTACGACACCAATGGATTCGCCAAAATGTATGATGGTAGCAACTAGTTGACTGTAACGTTAAAATTGCACAGTTAAACCCAGATGTAAATTAACTCTCTTCGCGCCCCATTCAAACCACAGACTGTATCACTAGCTCGTGCTTACCACCCTTAAATGGTGCGAGTGTGGAAGACAGCGCCAGTAACGGGTGTGAGTTCTCAGTTCAGATCAACATCTGTAATCTGCTCTGCGTTTGTCTACAATGACCCATCGATATCCTGGCAGCAAGTGTTTTCTCTCCAGCCTCCCTGGAGCAAGTGGTTTCTGGCTTTACGCTCTGAAACTTGGCTGGATCTGCCTGTGTAGGACGTTCACTGACCAGTTGCAGAAGACATTGTGAGCTCTAACAAATAATAGTTTTAAAAACAAGTTTAACAAATTGCTACTCTTATGGATTTTGTCAAGTCTAACCAGTAATTGTGTGGCATGGGAAGGAAGGCAGAAAAGGTGTACCAATGCATGACAGGTTTCCAATCCCGGCCAACCAAAAGACTTGCATGTAGACACGTGAGGGTAAAATGTGCCTTCTAACGATTTTTGTGAGTCAGTAACAGGGCCTCTTACTTGGATTTAAACTAACATTCCTTCTTGCTGTGGCTGCAGACAATGTCTGACTTCATGGAGTGCTTCACCTTGCTTTCAGATCTTATCCCGCCAAAAGGATTCCTTCTAGCGTTTTGCACAATGCGGTTTTTATGGCACGAAGGCCAACTTCCGATATTCCTGCTGTGTGGATGCAGGACACAGTGAGTTCCCTAGCCTACACCTGGTCGGGGCTGCTTTCAACGCTGAACAAGTTTATGATATTCTGATCCTGTTAAGTCAACTTCCAAGACTGAGGAAAATAACAGGTCCCCATCACCATTATGAGAGGAAAGGAGAAGAAGAAGTAATTAGCTGTGCAATCATTGGCAGCAGTGAACTACTGTAGGCTCTTTTCAAGCACTTTTAAAGGATTGACTATACTGACTATTAGGATGTGCGTATTATATAATCAGATAGGTCGCATGAAAGTTTGGGGATAAACTGCCATGTAACGCAGGGGCAAGATACAATTAATACCTTAAATGTGCGATAGCAATGTTAATATTACCAATGACATTTCCACTAAAACGGGATTACTAAACGCCAGTTCCCTAAATTCCTTCATCAAAGGAGATGCAGTAAATATTCCAGAATTAAAATCAAGAGCAGCTGCCAACATGAATAATTTAGAAGTATATACCATCGCTGTAGCGAGGGAACTCAGCCACTTAATAAAGGCAAGTCTTCTGGTACAGGCTGTATACAAATTAGGTTCCTTTTGGAGTGTGCCGATGTTATAGCTCTATATTTAACAACCATCCACAACCACTCACTTGGTGAAAGTTCCACATCTGAGGCTTGAAAGTAGCGCAGTTCACACCATTTCACAAGAAAGGAAGCATGGTAATCCGCTGAATTGTAGACCCAGATCACTGACATTAATTGGAAGTAAGATTTTAGAACATGTAATGTGTTTGAACATTGTGAAATACCTAAAAAGAATTATCTATTGGTACATAGCACGGATTCAGAAAATATCGTTTTTGTGAAACACAACTGAACCTTCATTGACACGAAATAATGATTGCTGCCGACAGGGGATCTCAATTTGATTCCATGTTTCTCGGTTTCAAAAATCTTCTGACACCATTAATCACAAGAAATTTGTATTCGGCTTGCTTGCCTATAGGGTATTGTCTCAGTTGTGTGACTGGATTTTTGATTTCCTGTTAGGAATGATGCAGTTCGTGGTTACCGACAGGAAGTCATCGAGTTAAACTGATACGATATCTGGCGTTTCCAAGGAAGTGTTCAGGCCCTCTGCTGTTTCAGATATATATAAACAATTTGGGAGACAATGTGAACAGCCGTCTCAGATTGTTTGCGGATGATGCTCTCGTTTGCCATCTAATAATGCCATCAGAAGACGAAACAGAAAATGAGACAGGTATCTTAATCGTATGGTGCGAAAAGTGGCAGTTAACCTTGAGCAATAAACAGTGTGAGATCCGTCAAATTTCGCTTACACACTTTGCAACACCTCCGTTTATTTATCCCGACCTGATCTGATTGAATAGCAGCCCAATAATTATTATTAATGTGACCGTGTACCTAATGGGGCTGGCAATCGGAATTGACTGCTATGGAAGTTGTTACTTTCCAGTTCGTCCTTCCCAATACTGTAATAATGAAATGTCTGGTAACAAGAAAAACATCAACACAGTTTCACTAATTACGAACCTATATTCGTCTCAAAAACACAAAAAGGAGGAGACAGCCACTGCCTTCGTCATACATATCTAATTACGGCTAATCTCAGCACAGGCTTCTTCATTTTCCATTGTCATCACACGCTAATCCATCACTGTATCCAACACTGCAATCCAACACTCCAATCCAAGGTGATGCCGGCGCGGTAGACGCGAAACCAAAATATCGGCACTCGAAATGTCACTGACCACTTCCGTAATTATACTTCTTCACTTTCCCGGTATTATATCTAGTACAAAGGGGTCTAACCACGGTGATGGCGACTCCCTTCTCCGTTAAAGCCTTGCATTTCAACAACTGGCCTCCACACACCTCTACCCGCAACATGGCACTCGCTCAACTCCACACTCGCTCTCGCAACACGACACAATCGATTGTTCGCCCTATCGACCTGTGCCGAGTGCAAATTTATAGTAAGGGCCTATAGACCCCTTACATCCCCGCCCTCGAAAACTTCTTTGGAGCCTCTGGCGTAAAAGAATCGGCAAAGAAATTAAATATTATTACATCTGAACAAAACACACAGTGTAAATAATTAATGAAATTACAATTCACCAAATAACCCCTCGACGCCGGTAGTGGGCTGCCTCCACTATAATTTTCTACGAAAGGTTATTACATCTCACAAACATGGCATTGTCCAAATCACAATTGTTTATCAAGCAGCAAATATCCTCTATAGTCCATATTGAATGTCACGCACAACATACAATCAAAAATTATTACTTGAACACATGACATATGAGTTATTATATTACAAATTAGTTGTTACAGGTTTTACACCCATTCTCAGGTAATCGTCGATATGAAATATGAAGTTCTAGTTATAATACATCAGAAAATACAATGCAAATAAACATTCCCCTTTTTCAAATGTCCGTTTAACAACTAAATGTTCTAAACATGTCTTAGTAGGTTTATTCTGGTCCTTGTCGCTCTCACTCCTGACCGGACCTCATCTGGAGGGTCATTCAGTTTTCCGGTCTCTCCACCTCTTCTATATGCACTGTGTCATTCATTCGCCTATCCCTTCCTCTCTCATGATCTCTTGGTTCTTCACTGATTCTGCAATCATTTCTCCATTGCCGTTCACCACCATGGTTCCTATACCTCTGGCCACCACCTCTTCCTCTATAATCAGACGAATTATTAAAATGATTCCTTTGGTCACTACTTCCCTCTCGGTTTTGATCATTAGCTTGATTGTGTTCCTGTGATCGAACAGATTCCAACTGTTCCAGTATCTCCATCAAGGCCTCCCTATCTTTAATTAGGCTCCCGGATACAGTTTCTTGCATTCTCTGGCTCAATCTTCTTTTTATCGCTGATATCATTATGTCATCACTCAGGGGTTGTTCCAAGGTCTCGTTCAATTCCCACAATTGTTCGGCAAACTCTCTCAACGTTCCTCTCCATGTATTAAGTGACTTGCGGTGTAGCAGGTCCTCAAGTGCTGCACATTGATGACTTTTGGACCAGTATTTCTTCAAGAATTCCCCTTCAAACTGATCATAACTAGTAGTCCTTTCCTTCTTCCTGACTCTCCAAGTGAAGGCCTCACCTTCCATCCTATCTATTGCAAATTGAATCTTGTCTGCGTCTTTGAAATGTGCTGGGAAAACTCCTTTTAACCATTTCATAAATATCATTGGGTGCAACCCTCCTTTCGGTTCAAACTTCTGCCCTGTATTATTCTGGACGTACCGATTATCACTGCTCATCAAGGTAACGACTCTACCTTCCCCAACGGTTAAAGTGGCATTGCTAATTCGTTTATCAATTTCTTCTGTCTTGCTCTCCAATTGTTGCACTCCCTGTTGTAATTGCCTGACCTCCATTGCAACCCTCTTGTTATCCTCTTCTCGTTGCACGGCTATAGCATTTCTCAGATTGACAGCCAGTTGGTTTTGCCTATCTCCTATCCCCTTAACCGCATCATTGCATTGTTTCTGCATCTGCGTCACCTCGGCGATTCAATGATTACAATTTGTTTCCACTTCGGTGATCCTTTCTCCCAATTCGGTTTTAGTCTCTTCAATATCGTCTTCTATCTTTTTTGTTAACTTTCCTTCCATCTTCTCCACGTCTCCCTGGACTTGGTCTATGCTCTTCTGTAGCTTACTCTCTCTCTCTCGTTGATGTCCATCTTCAGTCGTTCTTGTAACTCCTGCATTTCCTTCTTCAGATTATATTCTATCTTCATTTGCGATGCTTTGATCACTTGTGATAGAGTTTCCTTAAATGATTTTTCTAAGCTTTCTCTAGTTTCTTGTAAACCTTTCTCTATTGATTTGCGGAATCTTTCTTCCCTTTCTCTAGTTTCTTGTAAACCTTTCTCTAATGATTTGCGGAATATTTCAAACCTTTCTCTAGTTTCTTGTAAACCTTCCTCTAATGATTTGCGGAACATTTCTTCCCTCACTTTTGTTGCCTTGGTTTCCTTTAACAAGTCTGCTAACATCGACTGTATATCCTCACTCTCTGAAACTGGCTTATCTCTCGTCGTTTGCCCCGGTGTCTCGGGGTAACTAGTTGAATGTGCTAATGGGGTTTCTAATGAAAATCCATAATCACTGATTCCTGAATCATCTCTGTCTTCCTGTCCTATCCCTTTCCTTTCAGCTACTGCGTCACAAACCTCCTGCTAATCTTCGGTAGACATGTTTGGTTTATTTTTAATGCACAGGCAAGTAATATAAAATAACCTCTAGTAACCCAAAACACTCCTAGTTACCGTGAAACTAATCAAACAGTAACTGCAGTATCTTCAGTTAATCCCAAAATTGATACAATACGTATGAGTACTGAACATAACGACTCTCAAAACCTAATAATTTCAAATATCAATTTTCACATACACAGTTTATGTAAAATGTTTTAAATAAGACAAATCACACCATTCATTAAATCTATAAATGTAAAATCCCCAAAAACAATGAGCATATATGTATAATCACCATTTAGACAGCGCAGCATGCACCAATAACTATGCTATATTTCAGAGTATGTTTCGCAAACTTTTCGGAAATTACTGTAATTGGGCACTTCTCCTAAGGTGAAACAACAGTTTAAAACTGTTTATTTATCGTGAAGACAGTATACTGCAATTTAATGTTATGCTAACCAGTTGTCTTCACTCACCAACTGACGTTACCACGAGTCGCGATGTTTTGACGTTTAAAGTGGGCGTGGCGCTGTACTGCCGCCGGAGCCGCGTGAAGTCGCGCTGAAGATCTGTGGCGAGTCGTCGTAGTTCTCAGTCGGCCACTTCGTGGCGCTGCAGGTGGGCGTAGTTTGTAGTTCGGCCGCTAGATGCCGGGTTGGCACTCGGTGTCTCGAAGTCGCGCTGATCGCTGTCAGTGTAGTGCGTCTGCGCCTGACCTACTCCTTGCACAGGTAGTTGGGATGATGTGTGAAATCACCTCCCGGATTGAAGTTCTTTGGCGCAGCTGCTGCACGGGTCTGCGTGACGTCATTCAACAATTGCGTCGCCACATAAATTTTCGCCTGCATAACAGTTTATGGGTCCACATGAATTTGCTCGATTTTCATTATTCAAAAAGCAATTTAGATCATAAAATTACTACTAAATACTTCTTTAAAGCTTTCGTGACGAATTCTTGGCTCGTTTTGTTGTGGTAATGTTCACACGTGTCTTTCTTTGGTGTTCACTTTTCACAGCTTTTCGCGCAGATTTACGCGTTTGCACATTATAACACAGTTTATCGACACTATTACTCTTATCTAATATGGCGAGAAAAAAAAACAGTTTATTCACAATCGTAAGATGCTATTACTTCGTATTGTTCAAGATGCATTGTTTATTGTCGCGATTTTAAAGTTTGTACTCTGTCTTCATCCGAAATTGAAAAATATTTTCTCGTGTTAAGCAAGATAAAATTACCTATTGTTCTTTCTACTCGTCCGAAGATTGAACTTGTCCTTTCACGGTAAGCCAAGGTGTAACACCTCCATTTATTTATCCTGACCTGATCTGATCGAATAGCAGCCCAATAATTATTATTAATGTGACCGTGTACCTAATGGGGTTGGCAATCGGAATTGACTGCTACGGAAGTTGTTACTTTCCAGTTCGTCCTTCCCAATACTGTAATAATGAAATGTCTGGTAACAAGAAAAACACCAATACAGTTTCACTAATTACGAACCTATATTCGTCTCAAAAACACAAAAAGGAGGAGACAGCCACTGCCTTCGTCATACATATCTAATTACGGCTAATCTCAGCACAGGCTTCTTCATTTTCCACTGCATCCAACACTGCAATCCAACACTGCAATCCAAGGTGATGCTGTCGCGGTAGACGCGAAACCAAAATATCGGCACTCGAAATGTCACTGACCACTTCCGTAATTATACTTCTTCACTTTCCCGGTATTATATCTAGTACAAAGGGGTCTAACCACGGCGATGGCGACTCCCTTCTCCGTTAAAGCCTTGCATTTCAACAACTGGCCTCCACACACCTCTACCCGCAACATGGCACTCGCTCAACTCCACACTCGCTCTCGCAACACGACACAATCGATTGTTCGCCCTATCGACCTGTGCCGAGTGCAAATTTATAGTAAGGGCCTACAGACCCCTTACAACTTAATAATAGAAATTTAAAAGTTACTATTTCTACTAAATATCTAGTGATTATAATTAAGAACTACTAACATTGGAACTATCGCACACTACAAAACCTGCGTTTTATTGGCAGATTTCTTTGAAGATGCAGCAAGTCTGCTAGACAGGCCCCTACGCTGTACTTGTCCATTCTTTTCTAGAGTACCACTATGCAGTATGGGATCCTTACATTACCAGATGGGACTGACGAAGGACATCGAAAAAGTTCAAAGAAGGCAGCTTGTTTAGTGTTATCGGGAAACTGGAGAGAGTATGTCACAGATATGACATTGAAGATGGGGTGTCAATCGTTAAAGCAAAGTAGTTTTACATTGCAATGAAATCTTTCCAAAAAATTTCAACTTTCTCCTCCAGATACAAAAGTATTGTATTGACTTCTAGCTACATAGGGAGAACTGACCATCATAGTGCAATAGGCTTCTCCATGGACCTTGCTGTGGTGGGGTGGCTTGCGTGCCTCGGCGATACATGTGGCAGAGCATTAGGTATTTGTTGAGAGACCAGAAAACGTGTGGTTCTGGAAGAGGGGTAGCAACCTTATCAGTAGTTGCAAGGACAACAATGTGGATGATTGACTGATCTGACCTTGTAAATCAGCCATCATGGCAGTGCTGTGCTGTTACTGTAAACTTCTGAAAGCAAGGAAAAACTAGAGCTATTATTTTTTTCCAGGGGTATGCATCTCTACTGTATCTCTTGGGTAAAGTATTACGCAGATAAAATAGTCCCCGAAAAGGATTCTGCGAGTGGGAACTATTCAGGAGGATGTCGTCATCAGAAAAAACAAAACTGGCAGTCTACAGGTTGGATAATGGAATGTTAGATCTCTTAATCGGGCAGGTAGGTTAGAAAATTTTGAAAAGGGAAATGGACGCGTTGAAGCTAGACACAGTGGAGATTAGTGAAGTTTGACAGCAGGATGAACAGTTCTGGTCAGGTGATTACAGTGTTATGAAAACAAAATCGTATAGGGTTAATGTAGGAGCAGATTTTAATAATGTATAAGGAAATAGGACTGCAGGTGAGGTACTACAGACAACATAGTCAATTTATTATTGTAGCCAAGATAGAAACGAATCCAAAACCCACCACAGTAGTACAAGCTTATATGCCAACTAGCTGCCCTGATGATGAAGAAAGTGAAAAAAGTATGACGAGATGAAACAAATAATTCAGATAGTTAAGGGAGAGGAAAACTTAACTGTGACAGGGACTGGAATTCCATAGTAGGAAAAGGAAGAGAAGGAAAAATAGTAGGTGAATATGTACTTGGGAAAAGGAATGAATGAGGAAAGTGCGTGGTAGAATTTTGCACAGAGCATGATTTAATGCCCAGTGTCTACGAAAGGGTCAGTTTGTTTCCCGTTACAAATGAAATGATTTTTGAAGTGAAATTTTAAACGACCATTCACTAGAGCTGTCCCAAATTAGTTTCATTTGATATTCGTTTTATCGATATGTATTAATGGAGACAGTAATACTTGAAGAATAACCAGTATTCCTGCAGCAACAGCATTGTCCTGGCCTGCAGTGACTGCTATTGCCAAGCATGCAGCACTGCTGACTCGCTTCTGGATTACTTTTAACAAAAGTCATGGGATTCCTCCTAATATCCTGTCGGACCTTCCTTTGCCTGGCGTAGTGCAGCAACTCGACGTGACGTGGACTCAACAAGTCTTTGGAAGTCCCCTGCAGAAATACTGAGCCATGCTGCCTTTATAGCAGTCCATAATTGCGAAAGTGCTAACGATGCACGATTTTGTGCACAAACTGACCTCTCAATCATGTCTCATAAATATTCGTGGGATTCATGTCGAGGGATCTATGTCACCAGCTCATTCGCTCGAATGTTCTTCAAACTATTAAGATGACCCATGGATTGTCACCTGTGGAGAGTCAAACGAGACATCAGGACGACAGTAGATTTGTTTAATTAACTTCTTTGTTCCAGACTGCAGCCCTAGTACATCAGGAACAGCTTGGTGGAGGCATGCAGTTGCCTCTCACGCATAACATTAGACTCCGCCATTGCTGACAGCAGAAAGAGTGGCGTCACTTGAATGCCGCTGTCGGCGACGTCTCTAGCTGCGACTGTGGTGACAGCGTGGCAGCGCAGCTGACGTACCGTGGAGGCAGCCGCGATCTCCCTCCAGCGAGCGGGAGGCTCTGAGCCCCTGCAGTTACTGCTCCCGTGACTCGAGGCAGGCTGATTCGCCCTGTGGTCGAACAGTGGATCCATACCGCACTCCGGATTTCACTCCAGATGTCAAAGGGTCTTGGTGTCTGCCACGATACTGAGACGAGAATATTTTACTACACGAATGGCCGAGTACTTACATGGTTCAAATGGCTCTGAGCACTATGGGACTTAACTTCTGAGGTCATCAGTCCCCTAGAACTTAGAACTACTCAAACCTAACTAACCTAAGGACATCACACATCCCTGCCCGAGGCAGGATTCGAACCTGCGACCGTAGCGGTCGGCGGTTCCAGACTGTAGCGCTAGAACCGCTCAGCCACTCCGGCCGGCGTACTTATATGCTTTAGATTACGTTCGTTTAGGACTTAAGGTACATATTCTAAACACTTCCGTGATGGCAAGTGAGGAAAGGCTTCCATCCTTTCGCTAGCATACTGCACCATCAGCTGTTGCTATACTGCGCCCAGTTGGCCCTACTTCATAACGCCTGTCGGCTGTGTTTTGCTTCACAATGCGTAACATTCACCCACCTGCAGTTGGGTCTTTTTCAATTCACTTCCGTTCTGGTGTGCTTTTTGACTGATTATGGTCGATAAACTCAATTGCCCTCCTTTTCATGAAGAGTAGACCAACTTATTTTATACTTTACACTAGAGTTTCTGGCGACCTACCCTTCTGACCCTATTTCGATTTTTAAGAATTATTCTAACGATCTGTTTCGTTATTCCTGTCACTTAATCACGTAATCTTACATATTTCTACAAGGACCCTTGCCCTACTCCTCAACTCGAGCACAATGGAACTTATTTCGTTATTAATCTTCGTGCACAGTAACGTCTAACTGTCTATTCCAAACTTACAACTAAAAGTGATTCAGTTATCCGTAATACTACACCCTTGTTCATTCGTCTTCCTTCTGCTGCTTTTAATGTTTGGGGTATCCAGTCCACTGGAATCTGAACGACAGCCGGATCTCAACTCAGTTTTGTGCCTCATCTTCTACATACCAAAACAAGGACTCCACTCAGCAGAACAAGTGTCACTGCAGTGGTTGGTATGACAATAGTCAGTGTTGTCTCTTTCCAGTACTAATTTTCCCAATATAAATTCATATGGTGCACTAAGGTTTCCAGAGAGGCTTGTCCCTCCTGCTGTTTCAGACTGCATTAATTTCGGCCCTAGAGTTTCACTGAAGATGGCTGTATAAGCGGCAAGTAACACTTCCATGGGCACCTCTGGCCACTACAAATGAGGCTGAGAAATATTCAGGTGAGTTATCCCCGAGATCGCGGTGGTCAGATGGAAAGTAGTCCCTATTACCTTGCGTACTGCTCCATCTAATAAAAAACCACTCCCGTTTAATTCTAGCCTCTTCACTGACGTAAGCTTCCCCTGCTCGAAACAACTTTCCACTACTACCACCTTGCCAGAGGCAGAGCACAACCACTGTGCCTGGACCTGCTGAAAGAACAATTCTGGTTCCATCACTTCTTTATTGCATTGTCCTACCTCCTTTTGTCCCATTAGCAATTTCACTGCGCATGAATCCTGACACTCTCTTATTATCGTGTTAGAAGAGACTATAATTTCCCCTCGGTAGCATTTTTCTTTGTTTCGCCATTTCTACGTATCTCCCCTTGTCTTTTGCAATTAATAATAGTCGCTGCGTTTTTACTCTTACAAATTTCTTCAGTATCGCCCACTTGACAGGTTATGCATGAACTATGTAGCATTCGTAACGCACTTGTTTCACTGCTACTGGTATAGAAACGGAAGTGTAAACTTCTTCTCCATCGGTTCTCACCGATACTGTCGCTTCGTTGAAGTAAGAAGGTAAGTTTTTTGCTTGGGTTTTAAAGCCAAGCATAACTCTGGCGGTAGTTTCTTCTACACTTTCCTTAGACCCTTTAAGTACAACAACATGTTTACCCATAGTTGTCCTCTTACAACCTACTGCGTAGCCTCCTGTAATTCTGTACTTTCCCTGGTGCTTCCCGAGCACTATCTTCTAAGGACTGCAACCATTTTGTCATTACTGCTTCCCTGTCTAAGACTTCGACTTCGGTTTGTACTTCACTGATATTCTGGTTAACTGCTTCTTCTGTAGCTCTGACATGCCACATTACTGCTCCAGTCAGTTGTTGTAGTACTCGTGTGTTATTCAATACGTCCAATCACTCAAGGCTTTGTCCCCTTTTGTCCACTGCTTAACCTCTTCTACGGTGTTGTTCACCCTTCGAATGCGTTCCTCACTAGCAGTGCCAAATATTGTTTTCATAAGCCGACCCCTCACCCTACGCGTATTTGGAATAACCCCCTGGGTCATCTCGTACGCTCCATGTACTACTTCACATACCCCGGCACTTCCTTTGAGTGTCCCGTGCCTTTCCGTTCCCTGACGGGATTTATCAGATGCTTCTTCCAATCTTCACACCACGTTTCGCATCTCCCATGCGTCGAGTGCCACCTGTATCACCCAGCAATGACTGGTGACCACTAAGTCTTCCCTCTTGGCGAACAGCACTCCGCCTTCCAGGTACTGGTTCAGTAACGCTTCCACCTCAACGAAGAGCAGTAGTCCCGCTACGAACCGCGTCACATCGTCTTCTCTGTCGCCTCACCTACGAGCAGGAATACCTATTACTTTTCTCTCCCTTAAATTCCTTGCTATCCCACAGCTGCTTATACTAATTACACACTAAATCTATACCTAACCTGAAAAATATTAAGTGACTATCTTGTAGGCCTTAGTCCGCACAGGTTCCTCGCTACCATTTTATTCACAACCTCGTGTTTATCTTCTGACACCTTTCTCCTCACTCTCCTTTTCCGACTCGCATCTCCCATCCCTGGAATAACTACTGGATTCCCTTCAAAAGGTTTCAACCACCCTACAAGCACAATTGTCATTCTCGTCGGCAATTGAATCTTGACATCTACTGACGGCATAGTCTCTACCACTTGGTATGGCCCATGGTACTTTCAAAAAAAAAGTCTTTCTCTTTCTCTGTGACGCATACGAAATTGATAGCATCACCCACTGACCAACGTTATACTGTGGCATTCTTGCCGTATGGCCCACTGCTTCTTCCTGTTTCTCCAGTACTTGTGTATTTGCGCTCCGTACTCTATTCCATATTTCCTTGCCGACCTGTGTGGCCGTGCGGTTCTAGGCGCTACAGTCTTGTGTCCTTAGGTTAGTTAGGTTTAAGTAGTTCTAAGTCTAGGGGACTGATAACCACAGAAGTTAAGTCCCATAGTGCTCAGAGCCATTTGAAATATTTAGAATCAAATTTTCTTAATCGCTCTGGCAGTGTCCTTAACAGACTCTCCAATCTTCCGTTTCTTCGTTTTCGATATGTCGAATGACGATGGGATTTTACGACCATATACTACTTCAGATGGCGATAGTCCTGTGTCCGTATGCTGTTTTGAGTTATAGACGGAGGCGACGTACTTTAAGTAGACATCCCAGTTGGTGTGATGTAAATAAACATACTGTCCAAGCATCTTCCCGATTGTGTTCTGCACTCTTTCAGTTCTTCCATTGGCTTGTATATGTACAGGACTCGTCCTTAACTTCTTCACATTCAGTAACTTAACAATTCTTCGAACAGATCTGACATGAAGTTCATTCCCTGGTCTATTACTATTGTTTCAGGCAACCCAAATTTCAGTATAGAATTATTCACAAGTGCTTGTGCCACTGTTGCTGCCTGCTCGTTTGGCATCGCGACCATTCCCACCTGTCCTGATAAATGATCTTTGATTGTGAGTGATATTGAATGGACCTAAAACATCAATCTCCAGGTAATGCTTCAGGTAACCTCTGCAATGGTACTCTTGCTCAACACAAATCCGCTCTTTGTGCACACTGTATGCAATTCCGCACATACTGGTTTACATCCGTCTGCCTATCCCTCCACCAATACCTTCCTGCTACTCTTCTTTTGGTAGATCTGCTACCTCCATGACCCGCTAACATGTCATCATGAGCTTCTTATAGCACTCTACTCTGCTACCACTACCCACAGTCCCAACCTAGTTTCTCTGTGTAGCAACCCATCCTACGTAGAAAACTATGGCTGTTTATATACTGCTTGTGTTTATCATCCACTGTCTCTACAGTTTGCCATTCTTTATGCTCATTACCCCCAACATGTAATACCGCTGCTTTTCTACTTAATCCATCCGCATTTCTGTGATTCTTCCCAGGTTCTTGCATGACTTCGAATTCACTTAGTTTTACTACCGACCGCGTCGACATGCTAGAACCATTTTGATGCCGCGTGATCTGTTATTGTTCTAAACTTTTTTTCCATATAGATAACATTTTAAATATGTGATTCCATAAATAAGATTTAAAATTTCTTTCTATGTTGAGGAATAATTTCTTTCTGCAGAATTTAGTTGTCTTGATGCGTAGTATACTGGATGTTCTACGCCTTCTACCTTTTGTGACAACACACAGCCAGGTGCATGGTTTGATGCATCACGTGATAAAACAAGTTCTCTATTAAAATCCGGAAATACCAATATCGGACTCGATGTTAAAGTTTCTTTTAGCTCCTCAAAAGCATGCTGACGCTCTCCTGACTTCACAAATGTAGTACCCTTTTGTAACATGTATATCAACAGTCTAGCAATATCCACAAATCCTTTTATGAACTGTCGATAATAGTTCGCGACTCCTAAGGACGATTGCAACTCCTTTAGAGATTCTAGTAAAGGAAATTGATGTGTATCTCTTGATTTATCTTTGATTTGTCTTAACCCCATATTTACTTATGATATGACCTAGGTATGCTACCTCTTCCATCACCAAATGGCACTTTTCTGCACACAGTATTAATTTCGCTGCTTTTAACTTAGGAATACTTCCTTTAATCGCTACATATGCTGTTCCATATCACTCCCACAGACGATTATGTCATCAGGATACACTAAGCACTGCCGTGGTTGCAAACTTTTGAGTACTCGATCCAAAAATCTCCGACACGTTGCAGATGCATTGTTTAATCCGAATTTCATTCTTCTGAATTGATAGCATCACCAGAGTGGTGAAGACGCTGCCGTGCAGCCTGTATCTGGTGATGATCACTCTTCAAATCCATTACTGAAAAATATTTACATTGCCCTAAATGGTCCAAATTTTCTGTGATGTTGGGGAAATTGCAGGTTTTTGCAGTTAGATGTCTCTAACCACAACAAAAAGTATATTTTCAAGTTCCATCCATTGATTTTTTTGGCACGATGGCTATTCCTGCTCCCCATGCAATGTTACTTTCTGTAATTATTCCATCTTTCCGCTGTTGATCGGTAAATTCATTCAAAATTGACTGTAAGTACCTGGGTGTTCTGTATGGTTTGCAATAGTCTGGTGATTCATTTCCCATTGGTGTGCAGTGTTGTGTAATATGCGTAGCTGATATTGGCCCTTTTGGAAAAAATAAATTCTTAAATTCCAAAAGTAATTTTTCCATCCATTTCATATTGCTTCCCTTTTCCTAGTAATGCAGTTTCAATGGTATTCGGCGAATGTTGTGATGCCTCTAATTAGTCGTAAAAGTAATTAGAGTGATATATGCTTAGCAAAGAATATTTATCACAAATAGTATACTGAAACTTAAGCTTTATCGGTGACGTATACAGATTCCATGAATTACTATATAAAGGAAAGACGCCATGTTATCTTCTTCTTAACGCTTTTCTTTTTGATATTGTTGCTTAGCTCTTATCTTGTCTTGCACTCGTGGCTCTATATGCCATTCAATGTACAGAGGCTTGTTGCCCACTCATGTGAGTTGAATTACCATTAAATAATAATTGTGAGTGTTGAATGTTAAAAATTTGTTCTTGCTGTGAAACGGAAACCTTTTCCTCTCCTTACCATTTACGTAAATGTGGTCAGTGCTTTGAATGGGTGGAAGCTCTTGTGGCATTTTAATTTAATTCCCAAAAGTAACTTAAAACTAGTTTTGTGTCATTTCTTGTGCTCTATGTTCTTAACAACTTGCATTTTAAAGTTATTTACGAAGTCCAATTTGCAGTTAACACAGCACGGTTATTTGGAAATTTGTGGTAAGGTTCTATGGGACCAAACTGCTGAGATCATTGGCCCCTAGACTTACACACTACTTAATCTAACTTAAACTAATTTACGCTAAGGATGAAACACACACCCATGCCCGAGGGAGGACTCGAAAATCCGAGGGGGGTGCCGCGTGAACCGTGGCAAGGCGCCCAAGACCGCTCGGCTATCCTACGCGGCACAGCACGGCTGTCTTTGATTGATGAAAATTTACCTATACATAAAGCCACACTATCGAAAGCTTGCATTAACTTTGGCTTGAGCCTGATGAAGTAAGATTTCCGAATTAAAAGAATTTTCAATTTATTTTGAGACAGCAAGAAAAATATTTAGCACCATGCCAGAGATAATTTTTCGTAGCAGAAATATATATCTATGATTTCAGAATAATAATTCCTGACATCACGATATCAGTATATATCTGAAGTGCAATTTCCATTATTAAATGCTAGTAAATTTTAGGGATATACTTTCTCAATTTCCTGTAATAACATCAAGTAGGGTCTAGTTTATTGTCCATGGCTGACAACCCATCTGCGCCTTTCTTCTTCTTCCAGGATATCCACCTTAGTGTTTCACAACCCCTTTGTTAATCCTATGTCCCCTGCGCTAAAACTAGCTATAAAAACAGATACCTTCTTTTCATCCTTTATTTCCTGCATGGATACAATACCTCTCTTTGTCTTGCGACGGGTTCACAAGGTGGATTCAACACTGATCCAAAGTGATTTTCCAGTACCCTGAGGTACACAATCGTGCAAGTCAAGTCTTAGTGTGACCATTCACAGTTTAATCGGTTCGCCTTTCGCCACAGACTCCCCTCACCACATCACTACACTGGCAATGGCTTCATCTAACCGAAACATTTTTCTATCAAGTTCCACCAAGGTTGCCGAAGATCGATTACGGCACAATGTTGGTATAAGAAATATAATTCTAGAAACATGTCGTAGACCTCACTCACATGCGGCACAGCTTCTTCGCGTTGTTTAAATTGAACCGTATCCAGGCAAAATTCTATGTCTACCTTTGCTGATGGTGTGACGTCTTTATCCCCCACTCCAAACAATTTGTACCGTCGTGGGTCTCATTGATTACGTTTCACCAGGTCACTACTGACGACAAACATGTGCGCCCACGTATCCAATAATATTCTGCAACCCTTTGTTCCTATTATTCCTGTTATGCACAGCCCACTTCTGCATACGATTTCGTAGCATCCAATCTTACTGGGAATTATTGTATGTGGGCCTGGGGTTCCCTCTGGCGTTTAACACCTTATTCCTCCCCGGTTCTCTACTTCTAAACCTATTACTTCCTCTTACTTTATTCGCATCGCCCTGAGGCTGGCAACACGGCCTTCCTACATTCCCCATTCGTCCACATTGAAACTTTTTATGTTAGCTGCAAACATTGTCGGTTTATCCTGGATTCCAGTCGACAAATCGATCACCTCAGACTCTGTAGCTAACCGCACTGCTGTGCACAAATCCGTTAGACCCTCTGTCTGTACACGTCTTGCCATTTCTGCAAGCAGTCCTCTTAAAAAAGCATCGAGCTCCCTCTGCTTGGCTTCTAGCAAAATAATTTAATTGACTTCAGCATCCTGTCCTGATTGATAGGTACATCCATTAATTTTCCTTATCCTATCCGCAGATTGTTCCACAGCTTCTGAATATTTCTTAGTTATAACCCCTAACTGTTCCTCATATCGTATGGCACTGTTTCGTTTGTATAGCCTAGAATTAACACTTCTTTAATTCGTCGAATGTTGTGGCTTCCTTAAGAGCCTCTGTATACCCTAAATGAGTTTTACCTTCCCCTGTATAACTGCCCACGTCGTGTCGTGCCGACTCCACTGTAGCTTGAATGGATTTTTAAGTTTGTTTTATATGCCCGACTTCTAATTTCACCACACAAGTCTCCAGGGTTGAGCAGTTATTGCCCGATGACGACACGCAATACAGTTTGTTAAAGCGGAGTTCGCCGTTATTAATTATGATTTTAGATTTAATTTTATTACTCGTACAGAGACTCAACGTTCCTTTGTTTAACAGCGCGTCGTCAAAATAAGTATGAAATGCTAATGTCTTTGCAATACATGATGTCGACTATTGAGTTAAAGTTCGTACCTATTTTGCTATTTTAGAGAAGAGAAACCTTAAGCGCTTCTGCTTCTATAGTCTCAGTATCAAATGTTCACTAATTTCAGTTTACTTCCTATCTCAGTTCAGTATTTAACACAAATTATATATCAATGTCATTTCAGAGATATTACGTCGGTTCCACACTAACGGAATAACACGTAATTGTCATTTAACATCAGTTTTATAATAATCCTTTTTCTTATGACGTAAATTTTAATGAATGATCACTATCTAGGAGGAAAGAGGGATTGATCCTAATAATGAGATAATAGCTTTTAATGAGCCCGCAATCGTTAATTAAATAAAAAGTCACGTTCAAGGATGATATGCGAACAACTTTCGTTAGGTACGTTTTCACGTATCAGTCAAAACTAATCCTGTCGCCCACAATTCAAATTAACACTGACGTTAACCCCTTTTGTCGGAACATCGAATCGTAACTATTATGTGAAAGTTTATTCTAGTCCCCGAATTAATTCCTTTCAGATACACGCACGACCGAACAGCAGAACGGAACACAAACGACTTGTTTTAACAACCGAATAACGCAATGACGGTACATTACGACAATGTCCGCCCAATAGACATCTCTTTGACTTTATCTTCTCTACTCTGCTTAATTAAATTATTCCTAATTACAATTTATTCAGCTATTTAACGAAAATATCTAAAAAAAAAATTATCCCAACGTAAAAGATCCGTTATACCTGTTAGTCTCAGTTTTGCAACACTCAATAATTCCTTGTCAGACCAACCTTCCATCTGAATCAGATTTCAAGGTCTCCCACAAAAGCCCGCACATCCTCGGTTGCCTTAACAGAAAAAGGAGCAATTAAACTTTCAGCTGACGAATCTACACCCCGTTTTGACCATTGCGATTTTACCAACCCGTGCAGTTCTGTATTAATCGCTGTTAATTGTACTACCTTTTCTAATAATATGCATACTGCTTCCTGCTCTGACACACCTTGCGTCTCTGGTTCTGTCGAAACTTTGTCCTTGACAACACTCATTTTGAGAATTAACATTCGCAAGATAACAAAACAAAATACATTAACTTCATTCTTACTTCTTATCATGAGCTCGTGGTCGTGCGGTAGCGTTCTCGCTTCCCACGCCCGGCTTCGATTCCCGGCGGGGTCAGGGATTTTCTCTGCCTCGTGATGACTGGGTGTTGTGTGATGTTCTTAGGTTAGTTAGGTTTAAGTAGTTCTAAGTTCTAGGGGACTGATGACCATAGCTGTTAAGTCCCATAGTGCTCAGAGCCATTTGAACCATTTTTTTTTCTTATCATGAGCCATCTCGAATCCTGGCATTGCTTACCTTTATGCCCCTAACAATTATATGTATAATGTTTCACTGGAACTGATTCCATACATGGCGCTGAATGGCCCTCGCCGTCACACTGTGCACGTCCAACAGACACTGACCAACTGTGGCTTCCATAACCTCTAAAACTAGAGAGAGCCACTGGTTCTCTGCTCACAATAAAATCTACCTTACAAAATGCCTGACCATCAAACCTTTTCTCCATGACTCAAATACAATCAAAAAAATTTTGGGCCCACCATAACACAGGCTGAAGGTTCAAACATTCCTCTAAGAAAGCGACGTCAGTGATCTGACACCAATGTTAGGTGACCCATAGATTGTCACCCATGGAGAATGAAATGAGACGTCAGGACAACAGTAGATTTGTTTAATTAACTTCTTTTTCTGGGCCTTGGGCATAGTACATCAGGAGCAGTTTGGTGAAGGCGTCCAGCTACCTCTCATGCGAAAAAATAGATGTCCAGCATTTATGACAGTGCAGAGAGCGGGGCCGAAGATGGCATCACTTGAATACCACTGTCAGCGACGTATCTGGCTCGACAGTTTTGGATTTTTTTTTTTTTTTTGAAATTTGTGGTAAGTTCCTGTGGGACCACACTGCTGAAGTCATCGGTGCCTAGGCTTACACACTACAGGGTTGTTACAAATGATTGAAGCGATTTCACAGCTCTACAATAACTTTATTATTTGAGATATTTTCACAATGCTTTGCACACACATACAAAAACTCAAAAAGGTTTTTTAGGCATTCACAAATGTTCGATATGTGCCCCTTTAGTGATTCGGCAGACATCAAGCCGATAATCAAGTTCCTCCCACACTCGGCGCAGCATGTCCCCATCAATGAGTTCGAAGGCATCGTTGATGCGAGCTCGCAGTTCTGGCACGTTTCTTGGTAGAGGAGGTTTAAACACTGAATCTTTCACATAACCCCACAAAAAGAAATCGCATGGGGTTAAGTCGGGAGAGCGTGGAGGCCATGACATGAATTGCTGATCATGATCTCCACCACGACCGATCCATCGGTTTTCCAATCTCCTGTTTAAGAAATGCCGAACATCATGATGGAGGTGCGGTGGAGCACCATCCTGTTGAAAGATGAAGTCGGCGCTGTCGGTCTCCAGTTGCGGCATGAGCCAATTTTCCAGCATGTCCAGATACACGTGTCCTGTAACGTTTTTTTCGCAGAAGAAAAAGGGGCCGTAAACTTTAAACCGTGAGATTGCACAAAACACGTTAACTTTTGGTGAATTACGAATTTGCTGCACGAATGCGTGAGGATTCTCTACCGCCCAGATTCGCACATTGTGTCTGTTCACTTCACCATTAAGAAAAAATGTTGCTTCATCACTGAAAACAAGTTTCGCACCGAACGCATCCTCTTCCATGAGCTGTTGCAACCGCGCCGAAAATTCAAAGCGTTTGACTTTGTCATCGGGTGTCAGGGCTTGTAGCAATTGTAAACGGTAAGGCTTCTGCTTTAGCCTTTTCCGTAAGATTTTCCAAACCGTCGGCTGTGGTACGTTTAGCTCCCTGCTTGCTTTATTCGTCGACTTCCGCGGGCTACGCGTGAAACTTGCCCGTACGCGTTCAACCGTTTCTTCGCTCACTGCAGGCCGACCCGTTGATTTCCCCTTACAGAGGCATCCAGAAGCTTTAAACTGCGCATACCATCGCCGAATGGAGTTAGCATTGGTGGATCTTTGTTGAACTTCGTCCTGAAGTGTCGTTGCACTGTTATGACTGACTGATGTGAGTGCATTTCAAGCACGACATACGCTTTCTCGGCTCCTGTCGCCATTTTGTCTCACTGCGCTCTCGAGCGCTCTGGCGGCAGAAACCTGATGTGCGGCTTCAGCCGAACAAAACTTTATGAGTTTTTCTACGTATCTGTAGTGTGTCGTGACCATATGTCAATGAATGGGGCTACAGTGAATTTATGAAATCGCTTCAATCATTTGTAATAGCCGTGTACTTAATCTAACAAGGGGAGGCCGCCAATTGTGAAATTCAGATTCGATTCATACTGCGCATAATAAAAGCTCATGGCCAGAGGTGTAATGTGGCAAAGCACCAAGATGCACTTCTCAGCCGTTGTCGAGAAAATCGACAGTTAAAAGAAACCGTTGCGGTGAAATACTCCCTAATATTAATAACTTTCTACAGCGTCGTGGTGCAGCGGTAAGCGCTCGGGTTCGTAATACGAAGGTCGCCGAATCGAATCTCGCGCCATGCAACCTTTTTTTTTTAGTATTTGTTTTTTGTAATTCAATATATATATATATAAATAATTCCCGGCAATCAGTTGCAACAATTATGCATATAGTAAGTTGTTGAAAGTCGTTTGTCGTGGAAAAACTGCCGACTTCGAACAACATTATGTTTTCCGTAAACAAAGTTGTATTTCACAAATGTTATTAATTGTCTTCATAATGTTAACCACGTATAGTTAACGCAAGACGTAGAAACGATATTCCGAAACGAATACATATAACGTATGTCAAACGTTCGAATTAGAATAGAGACCCCACGAACACAAATTTGCTGTGGCAGGTATGAAATATAAACTCCGTTACTCGCTCGTTACACTTGAAGGACATGTTGAATGGGCCGAAACGAGCCGCCGCATAACAGCGTAGTTGCCTGCTAACTTCGAAAGAAGGTAGATGCGGTCCCTAGCGCAACTTATAACATCGTCGAAAATCAGTGCGGACGGGAGAGCTTTGGTACACCCTGTTAAAAAAACGGAAAAATGGAGGCGGTACAATTGGAGAGCGATCCGCCTTCACCAACATGCATAAGCAATTCATTAATAGTTTATATTACAAAAAACTAATAATAAAAAAAATTGCATGGCGCGAGATTCGATCCGGTGACCTTCGGATTACGAACCCGAGCGCTCACCGCTGCGCCACGACGCTCCAGAAAATTATAAATCGTAGAGAGTATTTCACCGCAACGGTTTCTTTTAACTGTCGATTTTCTCGACAACGGCTGAGAAGTGCATCTTGGTGCTTTGCCACATTACACCTCTGGCCATGAGCTTTTATTGTGCGCAGTATGAGTCGAATCTGAATTTCACAATTGGCGGCCTCCCCTTGTAAGTTAAACTAAGTTACGCCAAGGACAACGCACACATCCATGCCCAAGGGAGGACTCGAACCTCCGACGGGGGGAGCCGCGTGAACCATGACAAGGCGCCCCAGACCTCGTGGCTAACTTTGCGAGGCCGGCTCGGCTGTGATGACAGCATGGCAGCGCAGCTGACCATGCTGCAGAGGCGGTCCAGCGAGTGGGAGGCTTCTCTGCTCAAGTGACAGCGGCTCTCGTGACTCAGGTCAGGCTGCCTTGTCCCACGGTCGAACAGCAGACCCCATACCGCATTCTGGGATGTTGTTCAGCGTGTCAAAGGCTCGTGGTGTCTGCAATGATACTGAGAAGAGAATATTTTAGTACACGAACGGCGGAGTACTTACATGTGTCAGAGTACGTTCATTTAGGACATAGCGGGGCTTCGGTATCCGTGGCGGGTGGCGGAGCGCCGCAGTTTATACCGCGCTTTGATACCGTGGGCGGGTGGGAGGGAGGGGGGGGGGGGGAGGAAGCAGCCGCCGGCGCAGCACAGCCACCTCCTCCTCGCAGGTTGGCTCCGCGCGGGCCCGTTATTAACGAGGAACAAGGTACATACTTTAAACACGTCCATGATGGCAAGTGATGAAAGGTTTCTGTCCTTCCACTAGCATACTGCACCGTCAGCTGTTGCTGCACCGCGTCTAACTGGCTTTGCTTTGCAACACATGCTGGCTGAGTTTTGCTCGGCAATGCTTAACGCTCTTGCCTCCGTGTGGCTGGCTGTTTTAGATCTAATTTCTGCTCTGGCATGCTTTTTGATCGAATACGGTCGATACTCTACAAAACCAATCATGAACAATTGTGAACCAGTGCCATGATGCATGGTCATCAATAAAAATTCCATCGTTGTTTTGTGACATGATGTCCATGAATAGCTGCAAAGTAGCTGAATATAAACATTTCCAGTCAATGATCGGCTCAGTTGGACTAGAGGACCCAGTCCATTCCAAGTAAACACAGACTACACCATTATGGAGCGACGAACAGCTTGCACAGTGCCTTGTTGACAACTTGGGTTCTTGGCTTCTTGCGGTCTGCGTTACACTCGAATCCTACCATAACCTCTTAACAACTGAAATCGGGACTAATATGATCAGGACACGATTATCCAGTCGCGTAGGGTCCAACCAATATCGCTACAAGCTCAGGAGAGGCGCTGCAGGCGATGTGCCGTTGGCAAAGGCACTCGCGTCGGCTGTTTGCTGCCATAGGCCACTAGCGCCAAATTTTGCGGCACTGCCCTAACTGATACGTTCGTCGTACGTTCCACGTCCATTTCTGCGGTGATGCTTGTCTGTTAGCACCGACAACGCTATGCAACTGCCGCTGACTTCTTTCTTTCTTTCTTTCTTTCGCTACTGCCTTTCCGACATGGTGTGAAGGGTCGGCACGGTTAAGTACGGATTTGGCACGGGTAATTTTAAGGGGTGGCCGGATGCCCTTCCTGCCGCCATCCCGTACCCCCCGGGACGGAATGAGTGTACCCCAGCTGTCTGAGTCCAGTGCAAATCGTGAAATAGTGTGAATGTGTTTCAGATGTCTGCGAGTCGTGTAACTGAGGCGGGACGTGGGCACCACGTAGGCACACCTGGTAGGATGTGGAAAACCGCCTAAAAACCACATCCAGGCTGGCCGGCACACCGGCCGCCGTCGTTAATCCGCCGGGTGGATTCGATCCGGGGCCGGCGAGTCCAGGAAGCAGTGCATTGGCGCTCTCGGCTAACCTGGCGGGTATGCAGACGCAGCTGATCTCGGTCGTTAAATGGAGGCCATCGGCCACTGCGTTGTCCACGGCGAGAGGTGATGCCTGAAATTTGATTTTCTCGGCGTACTGTTGACACTGCGGGTTGAATTTCCTAACGATTTCCGAATTGGAGTGTCCTATGCGTCTAGCTTCAACTACCATTCAGCGTAGAAAGTCTATTAATACCCGTCGTGGGGCCATAATCACGTCGGAAAGTTTTTCGCATGAGTCACCTGAGTACCAATGACAGCTCCGCCACTGCACTGACGTTTCATACCCAGTCTACGCGATACTGCCACTACCTGCATGTATGCGTATCGCTATCCCATGACTTTAGTGCCGGCCGGTGTGGCCGAGCGGTTCTAGGCGCTTCAGTCTGGAACCGCGCGACTGCTACGGTCGCAGGTTCGAATCCTGCCTCGGGCATGGATGTGTGTGATGTCCTTAGGTTAGTTAGATTTAGGTAGTTCTAAGTTCTAGGGGACTGATGACCTCAGATGTTAAGTCCCATAGTGCTCAGAGCTATGACTTTAGTCACCTCAGTGTGTTCTTCGTGTATTACTGGTCCTACCAATACATATCGTCAAAACAAATATCGCACTAGACTAATCTGGGGCCGCTCTAACGAATGGGGACATAAAATTACGCTTTAAAAATTGTTTCCAAAGGGGAAAAAATGGTTCAAATGGCTCTGAGCGCTATGGGACTTAGCATCTGAGGTCATCAGTCCCCTAGAACTTATAACTACTTAAATCTAACTTACCTAAGGACATCACACACATCCACGCCCGAGGCAGGATTCGACCATGCGACCGTAGCGGTCGCGCGGTTCCGGACTGAAGCACCTAGAACCGCTCGGCCACACCGGCCGGCCAGCTCCAAAATGAAACAAACCGATGCTATCTGTCATCACTGAGCGTCACAAGAAAGACGTCTGATCACTGTTTGTTTGGGCTCACTTCCAGGAGAAAACAAAATTGCGAATGACTACTGAAACACCGAAACAAATGTGCCTGACGGCTCTCTGGAGAGAGAGTCAGTATATACGTTCTGTCACATTTCTTTTTGTCTCCGTTCACCTCTCCTCTTGCCTTACCAGCAGACCACGAACACCACTTAATTCGCTGAAGGGTCTAATCGCCGCGTGTGTGTGCCTACGTGGTAGTGCTCGGACTCGTTCCTCGTTAATAACGGGCCCGCGCGGAGCCAACTGGCGAGGAGGAGGTGGCTGTGCTGCGCCGGCGGCTGTTCCCCCCCCCCCCCCCCCCCACCACCCACCCATCGGTATCTCAGCGCGGTATAAACTGCGGCGCTCCGCCCGCCCGCCACGGATACCGAAGCCCCGCTCTGTCCTACAAGCAGCTGCCGGCCACTGGTAAATATGCCCCCGCTGCGCGCGCGCCCATGCGTCCAGTTTGCTACTTGTTCGAGCCTTACTCGCTGTTTCAAGAACTCCGTCAGGGAAGGGTTATCCGTGATAGAACAAGCTACACACCCACGTAGTCGTGGGCCCGGCACTGCACTATGTACTGGGAGACATAATTAACTATTGGCAGTTTTGAACTGAAAATAATTACAGTTCTTGTAATTTTGTGCGTATCACTCTGCGGTAACTGTAAAGCAATGGAAATGATAGATCATTGTCATAAAATTGCATGTGTTTTTCAACAGTTAAGGAATGCATTCGGACCAACTCTGTATCATTAAACAGCATTTTACGTTTTACAAATTGGCACAAGAGTTTTATCTATCTATCTGTTTTGTATTATTACGAACTTGCGCCACAGGAACATTTGCTTTACATTGTTGACAAAGCTCGCCTAAAAGTCGTGTGCTGATGTACCTGTACTGTCATATCAAACGACGGAGGCTGCTACACGAAACTATCGGGCAACCAGAAAACTCCGAAATTATCGTTCGTTTGTATTAATATCAGTGATAGTCTAGCTCGTTTAGTGCTACTTTTCAATCCTCTTTTAGTTCCTTTTGCTAATTTAGGTTCAGCCATTAGGCCTACGTACCCTCAAGGTATGTTTTTCTACATAGTTACAACGCTTTTTGTAACGTTTACTTTCGTGATTTAGTGTTTAAACAGTTCATAAGCGCCAGTGTGCCCATTCTCGCCTACTACATGGCGTTTAGGTTTCCAGCTTCCACAGCTAAGCACACCGTAGCTTTCCCAACAAGCGTATCGTGAATATTGTTCCAACCAAATGTCTACATTCGGTAAGATTTTAATTCGTCGCATTTTGCTCATTAACGAGAGCTGTTGCAATGTACAATCTCAGACAGTCTGTACAACTCAGCATCTACAACGGCATTTAACTCTCAATTCTACACGCCGGTAATTCGTGTGATGACAAAAACTTGGAACAGTGATAACTTCACCCTTCGCACTTATTTTCACGCTGGTCAGTAGGACAATGTCAGAGTGTCCACTGACTCAGGAGGTAGTGGTTATTTGACGTTCTATGGAAAATAAAGTAATGTGCTGAAAACGGTACGTATTACATTAAGCCGCCCCTAAATTCCTGGCACATTTTATAGAATATTTGGAGCAATCAGTATTTTCTAAATTTCCTCACTCATTTAATCTGTCTCTGCAAGAGCACAAACCATCACTATTTCTTTACTGGACATGATAATGTTTATGGGAAACAAAATTCCAGTAGCTTATTTACTACGCTAAGCTTCTTCATGTGGACAGCGATAAATATCTATCTTTAACGATACAATACTTTGGCTCTAGAACACGAAAGGGGGAGGGGATGTTACGTTGTTATTATACCATCCTAAATCTTACTACTCCATATTTTATGCAAAGAAAGTAATAATTTATAATATTAAAAAAGAAAACACTTCCTAATGCTCTGAAAAATTATATTTATTTCGTCACGAACCTGCATTCGACTTCTCAGACCTTTGGGTGACAACTGAATATCGCAAACGCTGATAAACATGATGCGCGCCTTACACAGATATTATTTGTACAGAAGATACAAAAGTGACTAAGTGTTTACATAGAAAACATTAAAATAATTACATTAACTAGAAAAGGGGTAAACAATTTTTTATGTGAAGATACATTTAACAAATAATGAGAAATAAGATGATTTTGACAAAGAGGAAAATGGAAGCTGATTTTGATCATTTAATACTAGACTGTCATTCTGTGTCATACGTTCGTTGATTTCCGGTATTTCCGGAAGGGTCATCTTACTGCTTTTCTTGACAGAATTTACAACTTCACATTCTACATCATATGAATGGCTTTTTGCTAAATTTTTTTGAATCATTTTATCTAATTTTTATTGGAAAGTCAGTGGTTACTTTAAAATATTTCATATAATAAAAGATGATCAGCAAAGGTCGAATCTTTCTTCCTTAATCACCAGTTTCTGTTATGTTAACGTAGCCATATTGTTACAGCTCTGACTGCCTGACCAATCTATGCTTTTTCACACTGCTTGCGAGTGATTTTATGTTACCATTACGAGCCAACGGTTGCTTGTCCTTACTATTGAATGAGAATTTTGATATGTTATTGACATTATAAAATGCAAGTCTTTAGCTGAGACACTTGAAATTCTTTGCACGATTATCTGAAATGTTGGCAATGTATGGAATTTAGCACCAGACTTCGAAACTACTGAGTGATTGCTTCTGGCCAGGGTACAAAACTGGTGTCATTTCATTCATTTTCCTTGTTTTGAAACTTGAAGTAATACTGTTTTACACACATTTGTGTAGCATCGATTATGTCATGCAATTCTACAAAATTTACTTTGGATTTGTGCAAAAGGTCTGTTAATATGTATGAGTAGCATCGATTATGTCACGTAATTCTACAGGCTTTAGTTTGGATTTAAGCAAAAGTTCTATTAATATGTGTTCCTTTTTAATATTGTTAACATGTTCTGCCCAGCATCGACGGAAAATTCAATTAATGTCATAATTTATAGTTTTTTCACTAGTTAATTACAGTTACAAGATGTCCAATGCTACACAAAATAAGTAAAAAACGCCCTGTGCAACTTAGCATTTGAATTCTTACATATGGTAATAGCACAGCTGTAACAGTCTTTACTAAAGTCTTCGCTTATTTATTTATTTAATCGTGCCAAAAGTGTTGCACACAAAACAGACAAAAAGAGAAAAAAATACTAAATATATTAGATACAATGTGATGCAATTAGCCATATAATAATAGTTGTATATAAACAGATTACAAACACTAAATATAATCAGCCAAAAATTAGCGACCTCAACAGCATTACCCCTGGCCCGCAGCAGGTCCTCCAGCGTGCTGGAAGCTGGGCACAGAGGACAGCTGTACAGGTGCTTGGTGATGTTTACGGCTCCACATTCGTATAAACTTGAAGGGTCCCCTAGATATTTCCATTTGGCCATTTTATCCTTTGTCTACCTACCCAGTTCCGAGTCAGTAAATGGACTTCAACATTTTCCATCGCAGATTCTCACCTGGGCCAGGGCCTCCGAAGGTTGGATCCATGATGCAATATCTGCGTTTCTGGTTGTCCACAGATTTTGTGGCGGAAAGTTCTTCCTAGATTTCAGCCTGCTTTGGGGACGTTGGTGTCCATGCAACGGGTAAGCACCGTTCAGTTCCACTTTGCGTCTCTCTGCGTTCGCAGCAGCTTTTTGTCTTATATCTGGAGTTGCTATCCCCGCCAGGCTGTAGAGCTTGTAGGCAGGCGTTGCCCTCAGGCATTCTGATGATATTCGACACGTCTCGTTGAGGGCAACATCGACACGCCTGGCACGAACAGAATTGTACCAAACAGGACAGGCGTATTCAGCGGCAGAGTAACGTAAAGCAAGAGCCCATATTCTGAGTACTGTCGGTTGGGCACTTTCTGCTGTTGTTGCGGGAGGATACTTTTTTGTTTTGTGTGTAGGCATTCCTTCCTAAAGGTCAGCACACAGTCCAGCGTGACTCCCGGATGATTATAACAGCGCTCCAGCTCCATGCCATTCCGTACGACTTATAATTTTCAGTTGGCGACTTCGTTTCAAAATGAAAAATGAAAAGGTAGTTATTTTGGTGGTATGAGGCGAGAATGTGAAGTCCATTTGTTAGACGCCTCTCTACTGTTTCGAAATCTTTGACTTGAGATATTAGCGCCAGTTCGTCAGCATAGATTAAGGGACTCCGGAACGCCCTATACTTGCAATGTTAAAATAACGCTTATAAATTACGTCTTTCCTCACAAAGTATTTGAGGTAATAAGTTGAACTTTTTACAGATTATTTATTGGAATATGGTTTACAACTTAACACAGGGATTTTACAAAATTTGAGTTCAGTTATTAAAGATGATTTTTTTTCAATTGTAATGAAAATTCACAACATTTTTTTGCAATTTTTTATTTATATATTCAAAAATATACAGTTTTTTGGAAAAAGGCTGTGTTAAATTATGCAGAAGGTACTGTGTAACATTTACTGAAAGTTTGAAACAAATATGTTTGGAAGATCCTTAGAAAACATGTAATTAGTATGAGAAAATAAAAGTTTTGGGAATCGAGCGACAAAGATTGGATTAACTTTTTAGTGCATTCCAGGTCCATAGGATGGATTATCTTCATCCTCTGCAAACTCCTCCTCCAGCTTCCTCTTGTTCCTCCTCCTGTTTACTCTTGCTTGTATTTCTAGACTCTTTACAGCCCTGTCTGCAACCTGAAGGCGTTCCTTGTCTAAAGCAAGCATCGCTCGTACCATGTTAGAACCTATCTTCATTCCCATATTTCTAAATACCTTGCACCTTACAATGTTGCCATCATTGAAAGTCGCAACAGCATCATACACACCAAAGTGAAGTGTTTCTATTCCAACAAATACAGTCTTGGGGATTCTCGACCATATAACACTATTTACACTTTCATTGGGGTTTTGAGTTTTTCCGTGAATACACTTTTTCAACAGTTCAGGTGCTGCTAAGTCTCTGAAAATAGGTTTTATCACATCCATTATTGCATGAGGCAGACTATGCTTATGAGTGTACATTTCACCAGTTAGCAATCCTTTGTTATATTTACACCAACTGTCTTCTTCTTTGGGACACAAGCTATGTTGGGGATTTTCATCGTCTTTATTGTTTACAGTAATAACACATACCTTTGGCTTTCCAACATTTCTCCTTTTCTTAAAAGCCTTCAGAGGATTTCTAATAACTTTACTTTTACTCATTATTATACTTCAACAAAACAGAGACTCAAGAAACAGAATTAATTACGAATATTTTCGAGATAACGACAGAGTAAATAAACATGAAACAATCGACAATCACACCAGCGATATATATTGAACCATCACAGGTTAGCCACAACACATACTTTATCTCACATCACTAAAATGTACCTGATGAACACGGACGTTAATAATAACACCATTTGACAGCAGTTTAACAGCGCCACAGTGGGTCACGCCCATGTAGAACACATTTCAAAAAAAATTTAAAAATGGTTGTAGTCTTCGGAATTTAATAAATTATATATCTATTAAAAGGTAATAGTCTGCAGATTCAGATAACGCAAAAAAGTAAAAATTGAACTTTTCATGATTTTGAGCCTTTCCGGAGCCCCTTAAGCTTTTTGTGCTAAGAGGTTATGGCTGATCGTTACTACAGATGTTAAACAAGGTAGGTGCTAGGACGCTACCTTGGGGTAGACCGCTGTTTTATATTCTCGATCTATTTTCCTTGTCATCTAGCTCGACATAGAATCTACGGTTCTGAAGGAGAGGTATTATGAAGCTCATAAAGTAGTAATCTCTCGTTATTTGATGCCATTTGTGCAACATGATATTGTGCTACACAGTATCATAAGATGAGGAGAAATCCATAAACTCTGCTCCTGTTACCCAATCCCGCTCAAAACTATCCTCGATATTCATTGTCAGATTGAGGATTTGTGCTGTACAATTTTTATTGGGTCTAAATGCAGTTTGGTTTGGGATCAGTTGTGGCTCGGTGACGGGGTTGAGACGACTGAGCAACATTCTTTCGAGGATTTTATAAAGATGACCAAAAGAGATTTAGGGCGAAAATTCTTAGCTTCGCAAGCTGGCTTGCCGGGTTTCAGTGCAGCGATGATCCTTGTCCTTCTCCAGATTTTAGGAATCTGCTGTCGTGTTACGCAGATATTATAGAATTGTACTAGCCATCCCACAATCGCAAGCCAAAAATGCTGCATCTGCTCCACCAATAAATCCCAAGTCCTGGCGCCTTGCCGGATTTATACTTTTTAATAGCAGCTTTCAGTTCTTCCTACGTAAACGTAGCGGACAGCAAGTTATGCCACAGTTTTTGTTTCCCTCGCCTCTGCACTGACATCATCTATATTGCTAAGCGGCTAAAACGGTGAACGAAGCAACAAAATTTAATTTTCATTATTTCGTATTATTACTGACGGAATTTTAAAGAGTGAATGATGTTTTATTCTACTCATTAACAGGCATAAGCTTATGTTACAGATTGAACATAACACGTCAAGTTTAAAATTAGAATCTGTGTATATGTATCGAGACAGCTTGTAACTTCCCCCTCACTTATCGACCTTAATGACAGTGAAAAATTAAACCGCGTGTACCTAATGGGAAATTTGGGAAAGCAATCGTCACCGAAGTTAATCTGTCGGTAAAGAGGGAGGAAAGGGTTACATCTAAATGAAAGGAAAAATGCAAATGAAACTGGTGGAAATTAATTTTGAAAAGGGGTAAAGTTAATAAAGAAAGTAAATGTGCGGCCGTTACGTCAACAATTAACTAGCGGTAATTAGATATTTGAGATTTGGGGGAAATCACGGTCGCCAGTCCTAAGGACAATTACTATAGAACTGAAAAAGAAAGGTTATTACACATATAATTAGCGCTAGAAGCGTGGCAACTGAAGGTTGACATGTGTAGTGTGAAAACTGAAAGTTTGTCAGAAGTAATAAATTTCGCTACACTCTGACTTAATTTAGCAAAAGAATTAATAAAACCGGAAAATCGAAAGTTAATTTAGTGACTGAAGTTAATAGTGAGCTTTCTTTCTGAAGCACATCGAAATCCAGCAGAATACGGTTAGTCTTGGACTACCTCAACAATCATTTCAAAAGCAACTTGACTCTACGCAATTTAGAAACAAGAGATTTAACTTTGAACTTGAATTAAATGATTCTGAATAATTAACAATAATAAAATTTAGTACGTACCAAGCTGAGCTGCAGTCACAGGTAAGCTAACATATGCTAACAAAACTCGCACTCTTAATTTGTGCTTGTGTAATCTAACTATTGTAGCCAGCTATGCTTTAACTGCACTTGGAAACTAAAGTAATGAAATGCAATGATAGTACTTTAATGCTGGCGTCTGAATTTCAACGACACTCGGTTTCATTTCGGAAAAGGAAGGGACCCTGCTTGGTAATGCAATTGGGACAATGAGCAACAAAGGTTCATGCTGAGTTGCTGTAATTTTGCGAGGCAAATGGAACAATTTGAAAAGCTGAGGTCTGGCATACAGTTCTGAAACTTTACGTGCTTTTAGTCTTCCTTGTTAGTTGATTGAAGGTTTGAAGCCGTCGATCGAGGAGGTGGCGACGGTCACTCATTGTCGGCCGTCGCTGTTGCAGAAGCTGGATGTTGGCGCGCCTTCTTCTCGACACGGTCACCAAACGAAACGGGCTCTTGATGTGCGCCAGCTAATGCTTCCCGTCCGCGACACCGTGCCAGAAACTAACATAGCAAGTCGAGCGCAATTACATGCTGCTAAACCCCGAAAGCGCGGCAACTCGCGGGAGCGTCACACCACACACCTGCTCCACTCGCTACTCCAGCCAGACCCCAACTGCTCTGCCCGCGCTCCACGCGGCAGAGTTCACCCTACCAAAGATCCTACACACTTTGATTCTTCACACGACCTATCGATGTAATCGTTCGATAGCAGTTTTCCCTAGGCAAGACCCAGCGTAAAAATACAAATAATATTTACGAAACAAACCAATTATACATCGACATAAATGCATATATATATATATATATATATATATATATATATATATATATATATATATATATATATATATACAAATAGTAAACCAATTGCAATATATAAAGGCACAGAAATGTCATATATTCAGGTAACAAATTAAGGAAAAAACTTACAGTACAACAGATGGAAATAGGATGATATGCATTTCCGGCGTTACACGTGCCCCACATTGTCTGAGGATGTTCGTGTAACCTAAACAGACTCAGAAAATGTCCCAAAAAATAAACAGCGGAAATGCATATGCTCAAAACATCATCAAAATTTAGCATTCGTCTAATTAAGCATAAATCAATTTCTTACACCATAAAAATTGAGTGGAGACAGTCCTAATCTTATTCCACTCTGTCATCTTGCACAAAATAAAACAGGCTGACGACATATTAAAATTCATAGAAAGCATAGAAAATGGTTTAGCTATTCTAAAAATCTAAATTCCTAGCAGTATCAAGAAATGGAATACTATTTACAAAATTAATCAGATTACATGGTCATAGAAAACAGGTATATCAAAATACGCAAATTAATTATTAATTACATAGAATACACATTTTATATAACCTTTTCATAATTATTATCTCGTCATGAGAGTCCACTTAACGCTAAACAAGAAAATAATATACAGTAGATCGACAAAAACATAAATGTTGACAACAGAATTCTTTCATATCAGCTGTCCGGGAAGAAAAACAACTCCGCCTTCCGTACTCGCAAGTACAAAGAATGCCGACAGCGGCACAAGAGCCGACAGCGACCGGAGAGCCGACAGCGGCTCCACCTTGCCAGTATTGTTGCGCCCGCCTGTGCGGCACGCTTGATCTCACTCGCCTGTGTAGCGACATTTCCAGAACGTCCGTTTCACTGAATTCTTTAGGAAAACTCACTCCCGAGTAATCTCAAGGAGTCCCTTAATACTATCACAGTGGATAACTCAACACTGTCCATCATCACACGCATGTACTAGCCTGAAACTTAAAACAGCGTCTAAGTACATCGGCAATGACTAGTAAAACACACATTCATGCATTCATGAAATCTGACAGCTAGTTACAAAAGCATATTTACATTCCTTAATCTACTGTGACTCAGCTGAAAACTTAAACTAGCAGCTTGGATTTTTCAATTGGTTAAAACGTCTAATCAAAAATTAATTACTTGTTAATTACAAGTTCTTTAATGACCTCTAGGTCAGGCAAAAGCATCGCAACATGGCACATCCTTAAATCTTACACTCTATATTACATACTGTACAAATTACCCATTCTGTGGTATTAATCAATCCTAGGTTGGTACAATTTCAAGTCTACAACATTCCGTATACCTAATCGTTTTCCAGAGCTTGGATACTCTAAGCAATAAGCATTTGTGTGAGGTATACCAATGACTTTATATGGTCCATTATACACAAACTTAAATTTAGAGATTTCATTGTCTATCTCGCTCGATTTCTCATGAGCTTTTTCAAGTACTAAGTCTCCGATTGCAAACTTAGCAAAACGCGCTTTAGCGTCATGACGACGTATGCGAGCATCGGCTTTTAGCTTAATTACTTCTCGCAAACGATCTTTTTTCACACCAATACTAATGTCAATCCGTGGAGGGAATTTGATTATCTCTTCCACTTCACTTTCTACACTTTTGTCAATGCTGAGATTCCTCACGTTACAGCAGTTCAAATTCATTCCTGCGTCAATGTCATCCGGCCAGTTAACAATGTGTATAGGCTGGTATTGCCTATGCACACCGTCTCCTGCCTCGTCAAAACCAACTACCATTGTTTTATCTAGTGACATACATGTCAAAGTTTTGCCTTCGCAATTAATCACTGCACGGTACTTTAATAGCCAATCTAACCCGATAATTACTTCCGTAGTTAAATCTGGCACGACGACAAACTCTTGTTCAAATCGTGCCCCACATATCTCGAAGTGGATAAAAATCTGTTTTGTGACCGGTTTACTGGCCTTCCCAGTAGCACCGATAATTTTCACTCCTGCTACTGGCATAACTACGATGCCAGGTCTGTCTTTCAGTAACTTAAATATTTGCCCAGATACAGCACTCAATTCTGCACCGGTGTCAATCAACACGTTTAGTTGTAGGTCGTGCATATTAGCAGACACTACTATCTGTCTACACTTGTCCTCGACTGTTTCTTTATTTTCCCACAGTAAATCCTCGTCTATATCCAGTTCATTCCAGAAAAAACCATCCGGCTTTGATCCTAAATCCGGTTTATCTGGCGGCTTTTTCAGCCTCTGTTCACATACAGTCTTAATTTCAACACGTTTGTCCTGAGGCTTAGTCTGTAGCTTCGCCTCCAATACCGAAACCTTATCCTGTAACTCGTCAACTAGTGAGTGTTGCTTTGCTATCAATTCACTAATTGTCACCTTCGTTGATTCCACTTTGGCCAGATTGATATCATCCGCCAATCTACCTGGAGGAATGTGCCCAGTAGTCTCTGCAATTACTTCCGCTAGATCTGCGCAACCCACACTGCTATCGTCTGACCGTATAATGTCAGCTCTAACCTCATACACGCTGTAATCCACATGCTTTTCTACCAATCGTGTCCGGCTATCACTAAAATTTTCGTAATCTTTCTCCTCAATACTTTCGCAATGTTTAAACTGGAGTTTTGCGTCGGATGGGTCGGTCACTTCTAACACTATAACTTTCGGTAAAGTCTGCCGGTCAGGGCCAGAACTTTCCGTTACTGCTTCAACATCCAACTCCTGCGGGACGAAACACGACGAATCTTGGTCGTGCTCCCCATTAACATCAACTATTTCTGGTAAAGTCTGCCGGTTAGGGCCAGAACTTTCTATCACTTCACAAACACTATCTACCTGCGGGACGAGACGCGGCAAATCCTGCCCGCGCTCCCCATAAACGCTTCTCCCATACAGACCCCTATAATCTCTTAGTTCGTCGTATAAGCGACCGAACTGCCTTAACCAGACCTCATCCCTCTCTGCATCCCCTCGCTCGATGACGGACGTTTTATCCGACATCTGATCTTCTCTCAACACTTGCGAATCATTCTTAAACTCAATCTCCAGTTCCGCTGTGGGTATCACAGCTGCCACTTTATAATCGATTTCCGGAACACTACTTAAATTGTTCTCACTGACAGTGAATGTACTTCCCACTGCCTTGTATACAGCTGATTTACTACTTGTGGGCGCACTCCTTTCTCCTAACACTGGCACACTCTCCCGCCGTTGATTATTCCACACGGAATTTTCATAACGACGACACCTGGGTTTTCTACTGTTATTGGGCCGCCAAAATTTCTCCACGCCCGGTCGGCCCCTCACCGGCGCGGCTAATGGTTTCCCTGTCTCGTCCCAGCAGATACGGTCCCCGGATGCTGCTGAGGCGGCTGATCACACCCTCTGGCGTTATTACTATTCTGCGAAGCCCGTATCACGCTAGTATGATACTGGTTTCCGTCATTCCTGTTATTATTTGCATTGTATCGATTGTCATTACGGCCCGAACCACTATTGTTACTGCTGCTAAGATTGCGGTATGCATTATTCCCATAGTTATGATTGTTGTGGTTGCTGTGTTACCCGTTGTTGTTACCACGACCTCTAACAGTATCGCGATTATTGCGCCAATTGTCCTCGTCCTCAACTCTTTCCAGGAAATGATTGATTGTCCTGTAATTGCTTCCTACGTAGCGTTTTGTATCATCTGGAAGCTTCTTGTAGAGTTCCCAGACTATTTCGGATTCCGTGCGGCGATCACGCAAATATTCCAACTTGCGGATCCAGCCCTCACAAAACTCCTTCATCGAGCCGCGCGAATTCGCATCGAAAGGCCTCGATACGACAAATTCGCGCCAGACACTTTGCTGTTTTTGCTCTGACCAGTATTCAGCCAGAAACAAATTTTTAAACTCGTCAAAGGTCAGGTTCGTAATGTTGAGGTTTAAGCCCCAACGCTTGGCATCACCAGCCAACACATCAATAACCGCATTAATTTTTCTCTCATTAGTCCATGATCTGGGTAAAACTCTTTCACAGTTTTTAATGAAATCCGTCGCGTGTATACCGCCTTTTTTCAAGGGGTCGAACCGCTCCTCTTTCGTCAACAATTCCGAACTATGTGCACAGATTGGCACATAGCTCTGTTTTTCTTCAAGTTTCTTTTCTAATTCCGACACTCTCGTAATCACTTGGCAAGTGGTTGTCGCAAGCGTTTCCACTTCCCTCTTTTTCTCTTCGCAGGTATTAGCCTGCTTCCTCACTTTGGTATCTACTTCGGATACTAAAACCTTTAAAGTTTCCACCTTCTGTTGATCGTCTTTTCTCACTAATTGAATTTGTTCCGTCACCTTATTCTCGATGATCGGAGCAACTGCGTCTCCTACACTTTTCTCGATTCTGCTAATTTCGGAATTAAAACGCGTATTTATGCTCGCAATTTCCGCCTGAACGCCTATCATTTCCTGTTTAAGATTACCGATTTCGGTATTAATCACAACAATATCTTCTTTGATTTTATCAACTTTTGTGTTAACAATTCCAACATTGTTGTTAACAACATTAATAGCTTTGTTCTGATTGTCTAGCTTCCTGTCAATTTTTTCAGACTGAGCTTTAATTTCTGCCGATTGAGTTTCTATCTCGCTAGACTGAGCCTTGATTTCGTTAATCAAAACATTCAATAAATCAGTTAAATTCCCGGAAACTACCGGTTTTACTTCCGTAGCGGCTTCCTCTTTAATTGTCCCCCCGTATTCGTCACCAAGGGATTCCGATTTGATTTTCACTTCCGATTCCGAAACATTTTCTAATGTTTGGAATTCCATTTCTGCTCTTTGTTGCGTCTCGGCGGTCGCGTCTTTCATGCTAGCCGCCTGCCCCTGAACAATGGGTACCGCGGTGCGTGTTTCCCACTGTTCGACCGATTGTTCCGTACCCAAGTCTACCAAATTTTGGTAATTGTTGCCTTCACTCATTTTAATAATTTTCAATATAAATAACAAATCTCAAATCTAATTAGGATTCCTCAGACTAATATTCTCGCTGACGTATCGACCATTTCGTAACCAGTACTTTGTTACGAGATTTGCACAATGCAAAATTCGTGTCCAGAACAACCTCAAATTTGAAGATTGTCCTGTCACGGTCGCCACGTGTAACCTCCCCCTCACTTATCGACCTTAATGACAGTGAAAAATTAAACCGCGTGTACCTAATGGGAAATTTGGGAAAGCAATCGTCACCGAAGTTAATCTGTCGGTAAAGAGGGAGGAAAGGGTTACATCTAAATGAAAGGAAAAATGCAAATGAAACTGGTGGAAATTAATTTTGAAAAGGGGTAAAGTTAATAAAGAAAGTAAATGTGCGGCCGTTACGTCAACAATTAACTAGCGGTAATTAGATATTTGAGATTTGGGGGAAATCACGGTCGCCAGTCCTAAGGACAATTACTATAGAACTGAAAAAGAAAGGTTATTACACATATAATTAGCGCTAGAAGCGTGGCAACTGAAGGTTGACATGTGTAGTGTGAAAACTGAAAGTTTGTCAGAAGTAATAAATTTCGCTACACTCTGACTTAATTTAGCAAAAGAATTAATAAAACCGGAAAATCGAAAGTTAATTTAGTGACTGAAGTTAATAGTGAGCTTTCTTTCTGAAGCACATCGAAATCCAGCAGAATACGGTTAGTCTTGGACTACCTCAACAATCATTTCAAAAGCAACTTGACTCTACGCAATTTAGAAACAAGAGATTTAACTTTGAACTTGAATTAAATGATTCTGAATAATTAACAATAATAAAATTTAGTACGTACCAAGCTGAGCTGCAGTCACAGGTAAGCTAACATATGCTAACAAAACTCGCACTCTTAATTTGTGCTTGTGTAATCTAACTATTGTAGCCAGCTATGCTTTAACTGCACTTGGAAACTAAAGTAATGAAATGCAATGATAGTACTTTAATGCTGGCGTCTGAATTTCAACGACACTCGGTTTCATTTCGGAAAAGGAAGGGACCCTGCTTGGTAATGCAATTGGGACAATGAGCAACAAAGGTTCATGCTGAGTTGCTGTAATTTTGCGAGGCAAATGGAACAATTTGAAAAGCTGAGGTCTGCCATACAGTTCTGAAACTTTACGTGCTTTTAGTCTTCCTTGTTAGTTGATTGAAGGTTTGAAGCCGTCGATCGAGGAGGTGGCGACGGTCACTCATTGTCGGCCGTCGCTGTTGCAGAAGCTGGATGTTGGCGCGCCTTCTTCTCGACACGGTCACCAAACGAAACGGGCTCTTGATGTGCGCCAGCTAATGCTTCCCGTCCGCGACACCGTGCCAGAAACTAACATAGCAAGTCGAGCGCAATTACATGCTGCTAAACCCCGAAAGCGCGGCAACTCGCGGGAGCGTCACACCACACACCTGCTCCACTCGCTACTCCAGCCAGACCCCAACTGCTCTGCCCGCGCTCCACGCGGCAGAGTTCACCCTACCAAAGATCCTACACACTTTGATTCTTCACATGACCTATCGATGTAATCGTTCGATAGCGGTTTTCCCTAGGCAAGACCCAGCGTAAAAATACAAATAATATTTACGAAACAAACCAATTATACATCGACATAAACCTGAATATATGACATTTCTGTGCCTTTATATATTGTAATTGGTTTACTATTTGTATATATATATATATATATACAAATTGTATATTTGTATATTTGTACATACAAATTGTATATTTGTATATATATATATATATACAAATAGTAAACCAATTACAATATATAAAGGCACAGAAATGTCATATATTCAGGTAACAAATTAAGGAAAAAACTTACAGTACAACAGATGGAAATAGGAGGATATGCATTTCCGGCGTTACACGTGCCCCACATTGTCTGAGGATGTTCGTGTAACCTAAACAGACTCAGAAAATGTCCCAAAAAATAAACAGCGGAAATGCATATGCTCAAAACATCATCAAAATTTAGCATTCGTCTAATTAAGCATAAATCAATTTCTTACACCATAAAAATTGAGTGGAGACAGTCCTAATCTTATTCCACTCTGTCATCTTGCACAAAATAAAACAGGCTGACGACATATTAAAATTCATAGAAAGCATAGAAAATGGTTTAGCTATTCTAAAAATCTAAATTCCTAGCAGTATCAAGAAATGGAATACTATTTACAAAATTAATCAGATTACATGGTCATAGAAAACAGGTATATCAAAATACGCAAATTAATTATTAATTACATAGAATACACATTTTATATAACCTTTTCATAATTATTATCTCGTCATGAGAGTCCACTTAACGCTAAACAAGAAAATAATATACAGTAGATCGACAAAAACATAAATGTTGACAACAGAATTCTTTCATATCAGCTGTCCGGGAAGAAAAACAACTCCGCCTTCCGTACTCGCAAGTACAAAGAATGCCGACAGCGGCACAAGAGCCGACAGCGACCGGAGAGCCGACAGCGGCTCCACCTTGCCAGTATTGTTGCGCCCGCCTGTGCGGCACGCTTGATCTCACTCGCCTGTGTAGCGACATTTCCAGAACGTCCGTTTCACTGAATTCTTTAGGAAAACTCACTCCCGAGTAATCTCAAGGAGTCCCTTAATACTATCACAGTGGATAACTCAACACTGTCCATCATCACACGCATGTACTAGCCTGAAACTTAAAACAGCGTCTAAGTACATCGGCAATGACTAGTAAAACACACATTCATGCATTCATGAAATCTGACAGCTAGTTACAAAAGCATATTTACATTCCTTAATCTACTGTGACTCAGCTGAAAACTTAAACTAGCAGCTTGGATTTTTCAATTGGTTAAAACGTCTAATCAAAAATTAATTACTTGTTAATTACAAGTTCTTTAATGACCTCTAGGTCAGGCAAAAGCATCGCAACATGGCACATCCTTAAATCTTACACTCTATATTACATACTGTACAAATTACCCATTCTGTGGTATTAATCAATCCTAGGTTGGTACAATTTCAAGTCTACAACATTCCGTATACCTAATCGTTTTCCAGAGCTTGGATACTCTAAGCAATAAGCATTTGTGTGAGGTATACCAATGACTTTATATGGTCCATTATACACAAACTTAAATTTAGAGATTTCATTGTCTATCTCGCTCGATTTCTCATGAGCTTTTTCAAGTACTAAGTCTCCGATTGCAAACTTAGCAAAACGCGCTTTAGCGTCATGACGACGTATGCGAGCATCGGCTTTTAGCTTAATTACTTCTCGCAAACGATCTTTTTTCACACCAATACTAATGTCAATCCGTGGAGGGAATTTGATTATCTCTTCCACTTCACTTTCTACACTTTTGTCAATGCTGAGATTCCTCACGTTACAGCAGTTCAAATTCATTCCTGCGTCAATGTCATCCGGCCAGTTAACAATGTGTATAGGCTGGTATTGCCTATGCACACCGTCTCCTGCCTCGTCAAAACCAACTACCATTGTTTTATCTAGTGACATACATGTCAAAGTTTTGCCTTCGCAATTAATCACTGCACGGTACTTTAATAGCCAATCTAACCCGACAATTACTTCCGTAGTTAAATCTGGCACGACGACAAACTCTTGTTCAAATCGTGCCCCACATATCTCGAAGTGGATAAAAATCTGTTTTGTGACCGGTTTACTGGCCTTCCCAGTAGCACCGATAATTTTCACTCCTGCTACTGGCATAACTACGATGCCAGGTCTGTCTTTCAGTAACTTAAATATTTGCCCAGATACAGCACTCAATTCTGCACCGGTGTCAATCAACACGTTTAGTTGTAGGTCGTGCATATTAGCAGACACTACTATCTGTCTACACTTGTCCTCGACTGTTTCTTTATTTTCCCACAGTAAATCCTCGTCTATATCCAGTTCATTCCAGAAAAAACCATCCGGCTTTGATCCTAAATCCGGTTTATCTGGCGGCTTTTTCAGCCTCTGTTCACATACAGTCTTAATTTCAACACGTTTGTCCTGAGGCTTAGTCTGTAGCTTCGCCTCCAATACCGAAACCTTATCCTGTAACTCGTCAACTAGTGAGTGTTGCTTTGCTATCAATTCACTAATTGTCACCTTCGTTGATTCCACTTTGGCCAGATTGATATCATCCGCCAATCTACCTGGAGGAATGTGCCCAGTAGTCTCTGCAATTACTTCCGCTAGATCTGCGCAACCCACACTGCTATCGTCTGACCGTATAATGTCAGCTCTAACCTCATACACGCTGTAATCCACATGCTTTTCTACCAATCGTGTCCGGCTATCACTAAAATTTTCGTAATCTTTCTCCTCAATACTTTCGCAATGTTTAAACTGGAGTTTTGCGTCGGATGGGTCGGTCACTTCTAACACTATAACTTTCGGTAAAGTCTGCCGGTCAGGGCCAGAACTTTCCGTTACTGCTTCAACATCCAACTCCTGCGGGACGAAACACGACGAATCTTGGTCGTGCTCCCCATTAACATCAACTATTTCTGGTAAAGTCTGCCGGTTAGGGCCAGAACTTTCTATCACTTCACAAACACTATCTACCTGCGGGACGAGACGCGGCAAATCCTGCCCGCGCTCCCCATAAACGCTTCTCCCATACAGACCCCTATAATCTCTTAGTTCGTCGTATAAGCGACCGAACTGCCTTAACCAGACCTCATCCCTCTCTGCATCCCCTCGCTCGATGACGGACGTTTTATCCGACATCTGATCTTCTCTCAACACTTGCGAATCATTCTTAAACTCAATCTCCAGTTCCGCTGTGGGTATCACAGCTGCCACTTTATAATCGATTTCCGGAACACTACTTAAATTGTTCTCACTGACAGTGAATGTACTTCCCACTGCCTTGTATACAGCTGATTTACTACTTGTGGGCGCACTCCTTTCTCCTAACACTGGCACACTCTCCCGCCGTTGATTATTCCACACGGAATTTTCATAACGACGACACCTGGGTTTTCTACTGTTATTGGGCCGCCAAAATTTCTCCACGCCCGGTCGGCCCCTCACCGGCGCGGCTAATGGTTTCCCTGTCTCGTCCCAGCAGATACGGTCCCCGGATGCTGCTGAGGCGGCTGATCACACCCTCTGGCGTTATTACTATTCTGCGAAGCCCGTATCACGCTAGTATGATACTGGTTTCCGTCATTCCTGTTATTATTTGCATTGTATCGATTGTCATTACGGCCCGAACCACTATTGTTACTGCTGCTAAGATTGCGGTATGCATTATTCCCATAGTTATGATTGTTGTGGTTGCTGTGGTACCCGTTGTTGTTACCACGACCTCTAACAGTATCGCGATTATTGCGCCAATTGTCCTCGTCCTCAACTCTTTCCAGGAAATGATTGATTGTCCTGTAATTGCTTCCTACGTAGCGTTTTGTATCATCTGGAAGCTTCTTGTAGAGTTCCCAGACTATTTCGGATTCCGTGCGGCGATCACGCAAATATTCCAACTTGCGGATCCAGCCCTCACAAAACTCCTTCATCGAGCCGCGCGAATTCGCATCGAAAGGCCTCGATACGACAAATTCGCGCCAGACACTTTGCTGTTTTTGCTCTGACCAGTATTCAGCCAGAAACAAATTTTTAAACTCGTCAAAGGTCAGGTTCGTAATGTTGAGGTTTAAGCCCCAACGCTTGGCATCACCAGCCAACACATCAATAACCGCATTAATTTTTCTCTCATTAGTCCATGATCTGGGTAAAACTCTTTCACAGTTTTTAATGAAATCCGTCGCGTGTATACCGCCTTTTTTCAAGGGGTCGAACCGCTCCTCTTTCGTCAACAATTCCGAACTATGTGCACAGATTGGCACATAGCTCTGTTTTTCTTCAAGTTTCTTTTCTAATTCCGACACTCTCGTAATCACTTGGCAAGTGGTTGTCGCAAGCGTTTCCACTTCCCTCTTTTTCTCTTCGCAGGTATTAGCCTGCTTCCTCACTTTGGTATCTACTTCGGATACTAAAACCTTTAAAGTTTCCACCTTCTGTTGATCGTCTTTTCTCACTAATTGAATTTGTTCCGTCACCTTATTCTCGATGATCGGAGCAACTGCGTCTCCTACACTTTTCTCGATTCTGCTAATTTCGGAATTAAAACGCGTATTTATGCTCGCAATTTCCGCCTGAACGCCTATCATTTCCTGTTTAAGATTACCGATTTCGGTATTAATCACAACAATATCTTCTTTGATTTTATCAACTTTTGTGTTAACAATTCCAACATTGTTGTTAACAACATTAATAGCTTTGTTCTGATTGTCTAGCTTCCTGTCAATTTTTTCAGACTGAGCTTTAATTTCTGCCGATTGAGTTTCTATCTCGCTAGACTGAGCCTTGATTTCGTTAATCAAAACATTCAATAAATCAGTTAAATTCCCGGAAACTACCGGTTTTACTTCCGTAGCGGCTTCCTCTTTAATTGTCCCCCCGTATTCGTCACCAAGGGATTCCGATTTGATTTTCACTTCCGATTCCGAAACATTTTCTAATGTTTGGAATTCCATTTCTGCTCTTTGTTGCGTCTCGGCGGTCGCGTCTTTCATGCTAGCCGCCTGCCCCTGAACAATGGGTACCGCGGTGCGTGTTTCCCACTGTTCGACCGATTGTTCCGTACCCAAGTCTACCAAATTTTGGTAATTGTTGCCTTCACTCATTTTAATAATTTTCAATATAAATAACAAATCTCAAATCTAATTAGGATTCCTCAGACTAATATTCTCGCTGACGTATCGACCATTTCGTAACCAGTACTTTGTTACGAGATTTGCACAATGCAAAATTCGTGTCCAGAACAACCTCAAATTTGAAGATTGTCCTGTCACGGTCGCCACGTGTAACCTCCCCCTCACTTATCGACCTTAATGACAGTGAAAAATTAAACCGCGTGTACCTAATGGGAAATTTGGGAAAGCAATCGTCACCGAAGTTAATCTGTCGGTAAAGAGGGAGGAAAGGGTTACATCTAAATGAAAGGAAAAATGCAAATGAAACTGGTGGAAATTAATTTTGAAAAGGGGTAAAGTTAATAAAGAAAGTAAATGTGCGGCCGTTACGTCAACAATTAACTAGCGGTAATTAGATATTTGAGATTTGGGGGAAATCACGGTCGCCAGTCCTAAGGACAATTACTATAGAACTGAAAAAGAAAGGTTATTACACATATAATTAGCGCTAGAAGCGTGGCAACTGAAGGTTGACATGTGTAGTGTGAAAACTGAAAGTTTGTCAGAAGTAATAAATTTCGCTACACTCTGACTTAATTTAGCAAAAGAATTAATAAAACCGGAAAATCGAAAGTTAATTTAGTGACTGAAGTTAATAGTGAGCTTTCTTTCTGAAGCACATCGAAATCCAGCAGAATACGGTTAGTCTTGGACTACCTCAACAATCATTTCAAAAGCAACTTGACTCTACGCAATTTAGAAACAAGAGATTTAACTTTGAACTTGAATTAAATGATTCTGAATAATTAACAATAATAAAATTTAGTACGTACCAAGCTGAGCTGCAGTCACAGGTAAGCTAACATATGCTAACAAAACTCGCACTCTTAATTTGTGCTTGTGTAATCTAACTATTGTAGCCAGCTATGCTTTAACTGCACTTGGAAACTAAAGTAATGAAATGCAATGATAGTACTTTAATGCTGGCGTCTGAATTTCAACGACACTCGGTTTCATTTCGGAAAAGGAAGGGACCCTGCTTGGTAATGCAATTGGGACAATGAGCAACAAAGGTTCATGCTGAGTTGCTGTAATTTTGCGAGGCAAATGGAACAATTTGAAAAGCTGAGGTCTGCCATACAGTTCTGAAACTTTACGTGCTTTTAGTCTTCCTTGTTAGTTGATTGAAGGTTTGAAGCCGTCGATCGAGGAGGTGGCGACGGTCACTCATTGTCGGCCGTCGCTGTTGCAGAAGCTGGATGTTGGCGCGCCTTCTTCTCGACACGGTCACCAAACGAAACGGGCTCTTGATGTGCGCCAGCTAATGCTTCCCGTCCGCGACACCGTGCCAGAAACTAACATAGCAAGTCGAGCGCAATTACATGCTGCTAAACCCCGAAAGCGCGGCAACTCGCGGGAGCGTCACACCACACACCTGCTCCACTCGCTACTCCAGCCAGACCCCAACTGCTCTGCCCGCGCTCCACGCGGCAGAGTTCACCCTACCAAAGATCCTACACACTTTGATTCTTCACATGACCTATCGATGTAATCGTTCGATAGCGGTTTTCCCTAGGCAAGACCCAGCGTAAAAATACAAATAATATTTACGAAACAAACCAATTATACATCGACATAAACCTGAATATATGACATTTCTGTGCCTTTATATATTGTAATTGGTTTACTATTTGTATATATATATATACAAATTGTATATTTGTATATTTGTATATACAAATTGTATATTTGTATATATATATATATATACAAATAGTAAACCAATTACAATATATAAAGGCACAGAAATGTCATATATTCAGGTAACAAATTAAGGAAAAAACTTACAGTACAACAGATGGAAATAGGAGGATATGCATTTCCGGCGTTACACGTGCCCCACATTGTCTGAGGATGTTCGTGTAACCTAAACAGACTCAGAAAATGTCCCAAAAAATAAACAGCGGAAATGCATATGCTCAAAACATCATCAAAATTTAGCATTCGTCTAATTAAGCATAAATCAATTTCTTACACCATAAAAATTGAGTGGAGACAGTCCTAATCTTATTCCACTCTGTCATCTTGCACAAAATAAAACAGGCTGACGACATATTAAAATTCATAGAAAGCATAGAAAATGGTTTAGCTATTCTAAAAATCTAAATTCCTAGCAGTATCAAGAAATGGAATACTATTTACAAAATTAATCAGATTACATGGTCATAGAAAACAGGTATATCAAAATACGCAAATTAATTATTAATTACATAGAATACACATTTTATATAACCTTTTCATAATTATTATCTCGTCATGAGAGTCCACTTAACGCTAAACAAGAAAATAATATACAGTAGATCGACAAAAACATAAATGTTGACAACAGAATTCTTTCATATCAGCTGTCCGGGAAGAAAAACAACTCCGCCTTCCGTACTCGCAAGTACAAAGAATGCCGACAGCGGCACAAGAGCCGACAGCGACCGGAGAGCCGACAGCGGCTCCACCTTGCCAGTATTGTTGCGCCCGCCTGTGCGGCACGCTTGATCTCACTCGCCTGTGTAGCGACATTTCCAGAACGTCCGTTTCACTGAATTCTTTAGGAAAACTCACTCCCGAGTAATCTCAAGGAGTCCCTTAATACTATCACAGTGGATAACTCAACACTGTCCATCATCACACGCATGTACTAGCCTGAAACTTAAAACAGCGTCTAAGTACATCGGCAATGACTAGTAAAACACACATTCATGCATTCATGAAATCTGACAGCTAGTTACAAAAGCATATTTACATTCCTTAATCTACTGTGACTCAGCTGAAAACTGAAACTAGCAGCTTGGATTTTTCAATTGGTTAAAACGTCTAATCAAAAATTAATTACTTGTTAATTACAAGTTCTTTAATGACCTCTAGGTCAGGCAAAAGCATCGCAACATGGCACATCCTTAAATCTTACACTCTATATTACATACTGTACAAATTACCCATTCTGTGGTATTAATCAATCCTAGGTTGGTACAATTTCAAGTCTACAACATTCCGTATACCTAATCGTTTTCCAGAGCTTGGATACTCTAAGCAATAAGCATTTGTGTGAGGTATACCAATGACTTTATATGGTCCATTATACACAAACTTAAATTTAGAGATTTCATTGTCTATCTCGCTCGATTTCTCATGAGCTTTTTCAAGTACTAAGTCTCCGATTGCAAACTTAGCAAAACGCGCTTTAGCGTCATGACGACGTATGCGAGCATCGGCTTTTAGCTTAATTACTTCTCGCAAACGATCTTTTTTCACACCAATACTAATGTCAATCCGTGGAGGGAATTTGATTATCTCTTCCACTTCACTTTCTACACTTTTGTCAATGCTGAGATTCCTCACGTTACAGCAGTTCAAATTCATTCCTGCGTCAATGTCATCCGGCCAGTTAACAATGTGTATAGGCTGGTATTGCCTATGCACACCGTCTCCTGCCTCGTCAAAACCAACTACCATTGTTTTATCTAGTGACATACATGTCAAAGTTTTGCCTTCGCAATTAATCACTGCACGGTACTTTAATAGCCAATCTAACCCGACAATTACTTCCGTAGTTAAATCTGGCACGACGACAAACTCTTGTTCAAATCGTGCCCCACATATCTCGAAGTGGATAAAAATCTGTTTTGTGACCGGTTTACTGGCCTTCCCAGTAGCACCGATAATTTTCACTCCTGCTACTGGCATAACTACGATGCCAGGTCTGTCTTTCAGTAACTCAAATATTTTCCCAGATACAGCACTCAATTCTGCACCGGTGTCAATCAACACGTTTAGTTGTAGGTCGTGCATATTAGCAGACACTACTATCTGTCTACACTTGTCCTCGACTGTTTCTTTATTTTCCCACAGTAAATCCTCGTCTATATCCAGTTCATTCCAGAAAAAACCATCCGGCTTTGATCCTAAATCCGGTTTATCTGGCGGCTTTTTCAGCCTCTGTTCACATACAGTCTTAATTTCAACACGTTTGTCCTGAGGCTTAGTCTGTAGCTTCGCCTCCAATACCGAAACCTTATCCTGTAACTCGTCAACTAGTGAGTGTTGCTTTGCTATCAATTCACTAATTGTCACCTTCGTTGATTCCACTTTGGCCAGATTGATATCATCCGCCAATCTACCTGGAGGAATGTGCCCAGTAGTCTCTGCAATTACTTCCGCTAGATCTGCGCAACCCACACTGCTATCGTCTGACCGTATAATGTCAGCTCTAACCTCATACACGCTGTAATCCACATGCTTTTCTACCAATCGTGTCCGGCTATCACTAAAATTTTCGTAATCTTTCTCCTCAATACTTTCGCAATGTTTAAACTGGAGTTTTGCGTCGGATGGGTCGGTCACTTCTAACACTATAACTTTCGGTAAAGTCTGCCGGTCAGGGCCAGAACTTTCCGTTACTGCTTCAACATCCAACTCCTGCGGGACGAAACACGACGAATCTTGGTCGTGCTCCCCATTAACATCAACTATTTCTGGTAAAGTCTGCCGGTTAGGGCCAGAACTTTCTATCACTTCACAAACACTATCTACCTGCGGGACGAGACGCGGCAAATCCTGCCCGCGCTCCCCATAAACGCTTCTCCCATACAG